>NC_045550.1:65499097-65768160 GCF_009769535.1 Thamnophis elegans
TCGTGTGGGCATGGCCAACTCAACATCTCTCAAGTCGATGGTCGCTTCATCTTAGCGGTTGCAATGTAATGAGGGTTAACGGGAGAGGCTTTCTGTAAGCAGGGCAATAAAGATTAGGCTAGAAACAACACCAGAATGTTTCCTTCCTGCCTTCCTTACAGGATTAGCCCTGTAAAGTGGAAAGAAACCAAAATGAGACTTCTTCCAACAACTGGTTCTCCAAACAGCTTGGAAAGTTAACAGCCGGTTCTCCCTAATAGGTGTGAACCGGCTGAATCCCACCACTGGATCATGTCCAATCTTGGCCACTTTAAGACGTGTGGACTTCAACTCCCAGAATTCCTTAGCCAGCGTGGCAGTACTAGCTATGGAATTCTGGGAGTTCAAGTCAACACGTCTTAAAGCGATCAAGGTTGGACACCCCGGAGCTATTGTTTTAGCAAGCCACATGGACCAAGACACCTTCTGACCAATTTCTTAAGGCCTAGGATGATATGTGAATAATTTGTGCTTTTATTTATTTCTTATTTATTTATTTATTTATTAAATTTATATGCCGCCCAATCCCGAAGGACTCTTTTTCCTTTAGATTGTAACTAGTTGATAACCTAATGTTACCTGGGTATTTATTAATGAGGGGGAAATGTCTGGACCAAACGTAATTTCTAATATTGGATATTCCCTAATAGAGGGAGCCACCTTGTGGAGTACTGTGAAGCCGTTACCATGGCAACTCCACTGCACTGTACAGTAGAGGCCACGTTCAGGCACAACAGGCTGTATCTTAACAGAACACACACTCCGGGGGGGGTTTGGGGGTGTCTTACCCCCAGAATATTATTTTCCAGAGAGTAAGTCATCTGTGTACCAATTTTGGTTGAAATTGCTCAAGACATTCCAGAGTTATGCTGGAACATACACAAACACAGCCATTTTTATACATACTGTTTAGATAGATAGAAGAAAATTTACTGGAAATGCTTGATTTTCTGCATTCAAGGCACGTTATTGAGCAATGGAGGTTTTCCTCTTTAAGACTGAAATGTGTTTCTTTCTTTCTTTCTTTCTTTCTTTCTTTCTTTCTTTCTTTCTTTCTTTCTTTTTCTTCTTCTTCTTCTTCTTCTTCTTCTTCTTCTTCTTCTTCTTCTTCTTCTTCTTCTTCTTCTTCTTCTCCTTCTCCTTCTCCTTCTCCTTCTCCTTCTCCTTCTTCCAGTATGAAGTCTCGGAAGACTCTTTCTTTCAGAATATGTTGAATTTCTACAACTTCTCGGCCAGGTTTATGGCAGACCAACTGAGGAAGCCTCCCAACCGGGACCAGTAAGGATACCTTTTTCCCCAATCATGGCATAAGATGGGATTAGGAAGGGAGGGCAAATTCCCTCGTTTTGACACAACAATGCAAGAGGAAGAGGTAGACAACCCTTAGGCCAAAATCCAACACTGAAAGTCAAACAGAGAAAATCCGGATTCAGAAAAACAAGTTCTAAAATTTGTTTTAAGATTCAGAGGACTAGGCACCGAAGCATGAATGAAGTTCTGGCACAGGTTAGTTAGTTAGTTAGTTAGTTAGTTAGTTAGTTAGTTAGTTAGTTAGTGTCAGAGTTTGTTGCAGAAATGAAATCCAGAAAGCACACATAGATAACTGATTCAGCAGGATTCATTAACTTCTTTATATACATAATAGAACCTAAGTAAATGTACAATACCAACAGATGATTCTTCCAACATGGTAGAGAAGTAAATGCAAACACAGGCAGAGTACAGCACACAAATGAGTTTCTTTTAGTTTTGATTCAGAGTTGCAGCCTCGATTAGTTCTCTTGCACAGACTCAGAGCTACATAGGTAAACCACTCCCAGGCTCCGAGCCACCTGCCATGGCTCTCAGTCACCAAATAGTTCCCATTGGCTGACCTACAGTAGTTGCCATGACTATAGATTGGTTGACCTTGTTACCATGTCCTATTCCAGCCAGTCCCCAATGGCTGACCTGTTGCTATGTCTCTGCCAGTTCATGAATATTCTGACAGTTAGTTAGTTATTTCATTCATTCAATGAATCAGAAAGGAATTGTGTATGGTTAGTCTAGAGAAAAGAAGAACTAGGGGGAGATATGATAGCAATATTCCAGTATTGGTGGGACTACTACCAAGAACAGGGAGTCAACTTATTTTCCAAAGCACCAGAAGGCAAGACAAGAAACAATGGGTGGTAACTAATCAAAAAGTGAAGCACCGAAAACTGAGAAGAAACTTCCTAACAATGACAATGAAAACAATTAACCAGTGGATCAGTTTGCCTCTGTGATGTACAGTAGAAGCCATTTTACAGCAGTACAGTAGAAGCCATTTTAAGGCACAACAGGCTGTATCTTAACAGAACACACACACACACCCCAGGGTTGTTAGGGGTGTCTTACCCCCACAGTGTTTTTTTCCAGAGAGTAAGTCATTTGTGTAACAAGTTTATACACACACACACACCACACACAAGATCCATTTTATAGATAGATGATAGATAGATAGATAGATAGATAGATAGATGATAGATAGATAGATAGATAGATAGATAGATAGATAGATAGATAGATAGATAGATAGATAGATAGATGAGGGATTAAAAATTTAATAAATAAACAAATAAAAATAACGCATGTAGAAAGTTAGCAGACTTCATCGGGACCTTAAGTCTAACCAGTGGTGGGTTCCTGCCAGTTTGGACCGGTTCAGACGAACCGGTAGTGGTTTGATGGCCTGGGTCACTGTTGGGTTTGCTAGAACCAACAGTGACCCAAGCCTGCCACGCCCTCAAACTGTTTCCTCAGTTGGTGTCCTCAGCAGCGCCATCTTGTTTTTCAATGCATGCGCAGAACAATTTTAATTGCACTATGCATGCACGCACAGCATGCATCACGCATGCAAAGCAAGCACACGAATGAACCGGCAGTAACCCACCCCTGAGTCTAACCCCTTTTTAAGATGCAAATGATGAAGGGGTGTGGGGTGTCCCCTCTGCCCAAGAATGAGACTGAGGCTTTTAAAGTAGAACTGGCTAGAAAGAGTGGCATTAAGGTGTCCTCCCGAAAGGACCACTTCCCAGTTTTGTGCCAGGCATAACTCTGCCTAAACAGGGCTGACTGTTGCCCACCCCCCAAATGATGTTTTGTGGTGCTTTTCCAGGTGGAGCATGACCCCCCAGACCGTCAACGCTTATTACCTGCCTACCAAGAACGGCATCGTCTTTCCTGCAGGCATCCTCCAGGCTCCATTCTACGCCCACAACCATCCCAAGTGCGTCGGGGTGCAGCGATGATGGGTGGGAAGACGAGACTTGGGGCAGGGTAGTGTAACACGCACGCTCAAGGAAACTGACCAAGGAGAGATTCAACCTGGAAATAAGGAGGAACTTTCTGACAGTGAGAACAATCAACCCATGGAACAGAAGTTGCCTTTGGAAGTTGTGGGAGCTTCATCCCTGGAAGCTATGGGACCGCCTCCTGCCACATACCTCCCAACGACCTATAAGATCTCACAGATTGGGCCTCCTTCGGGTACCGTCGACCAGGCAATGCCGGTTGGCGACTACTCGGGGGAGGTCTTTCTCTGTAGCTGCCCCGGCCCTGTGGAATGATCTCTTCCCGCAGAGATCCGGACCCTTCCCACTCTCTCGGCCCTCCGTAAAGCCACTAAAACCTGGCTGTTCCGGCAGGCCTGGGGCTGTTGACCCCAAAATACGGTCCAGGCCCACTTAGTACGGAGTGCATGGTGTGTTTTTTAAATCTATCTTTTCTTTCCTTCTCTTCTTTTTGATTTATTTGTATTGTTAGCCGCCCGGAGTCCTACGGGATCGGGCGGCATACAAATGTTATTAAACTTTAAGCTTTCAAGAAGAGATTGGACTGTCATTTGTCAGAAATAGTGTAGGGCAGTGATGACTAAACGTTTTGGTGCCAAGTGCCCAAAGCATGTGCATGCAAAACCCCAAAATGCAATAAGAGCGCCCTTGCATATGCGCTCCACCCTCGCAGTGACGCGAAGACCAGCTGGCTGGTGGGAGGCACGCGCACATGTGCAGTGGAACTGGGCTGGGGCAATATCCGGTGTGCTTGCAGAGACTTGTCTGGGATAGTCAAAGCCTCACCTACTGCTTCATGTGTCTTTATTTCCTTTCTGTCCCTCAAGGGCCCTCAACTTCGGAGGCATTGGCGTCGTGATGGGGCACGAGCTCACCCATGCTTTCGATGATCAAGGTAAACAGCCCATTATTTCCAATTTAATAAAATTTGTATGCCGCCCACTCCCTAGGGACAGATAAAAAACATTTAAAAATAAAGGTACATAATTAAAATTGCACATCATCCATTCAGTGTAGGTGGGGCTGGACATTGATCAACAGCCCCAGGCCTGCCGGAACAGCCAGGTCTTGGTGCCTTTACGGAAGGCCGGGAGAATGGTAAGGGTCCGGATCTCTACAGGTAGATCGTTCCACAGGGCCGGCGCAGCTACAGAGAAGGCCCTCCCCCGGGGAGTCGCCAGACGGCATTGTCCGGTCGACGGCACCCGGAGGAGGCCCAACCTGTGCGATCTTGTTGGTCGTTGGGAGGTACGTGGCAGGGCAGCCAGGTCCTAAACCATGTAGGGCTTTAAAAGTAATGACTAGCACCTTGAGGCGCGTCCAGGGACCAATAGGGAGCCAGTGCAGCTCGCGGAGGATGGGTGTAACATGGGTGTATCTAGGTACACCCAATATCGCTTGTGCGGCTGCATTCTGGACCAACTGCAGTCTTCGAACACTCTTCAGGGGCAGTTATGCCACCTGGGGCTTGGCTGTTTGGGGTTCGCATTCACCATTCACGGTGTTTTCTAAATGTGGCATGGCAGCCCAAAAAGCCAATGCAATCCTACATTGCATTTAACAAAGGGATTCAATCAAGATCATGTGAGGTATTAATACCACTCTATAAAGCAAGATTTATGGGAAAGGAACAGGAAAATAACATTGTCCATACCTTATAAGGAAAACCTATATAAGATGTTTTATAGGTGGCACATTCCACCTGCAAGAATCGCCAAAATGTTTAGAAATTCATCACCAAATGGCTGGAAATGTGACCAAAAACCAGGCACATACTACCATATGTGGGGGTCGTGCCAAAAAGTTAAAGTATGCTGGCAGAATATCCAAAAGTGGTTGATAGGGATAACCGAAGAGGAAATAGAATTCACACCGGAACTATTTCTGTTGGGAATTATAAAAAAGAAATACAACAAGGGGCTTATCTTTTCAACAATACATATTATCACGGCAGCAAGAACGGTCTTTGCCCAAAATTGGAAAAACAGGGAAATTCCACAAAAAGGGGAAATAATTAGGAAAATGTTGATCTGCGATGAAATGGATAAATTGACATGGGAACTGAAGAATAAAGATGAATCAGAATATTATAAGATCTGGGATAAATTTTATCGATGGTTGGAGTATAAAAGGGAAAGGGAAAAATAGGCATGAGCCAAGATTCATAGAATGGAGACTAGAATGATGTATGAAATGATAAATGCGAGAATGTACAAGATAAACACAAATTAACACGGCTGGAAATAGGTTACTTTTTTCTTTTTTGTACCATATTTTTCAGGGTATAAGACGCACCGGTGTATAAGACGCTTCAAGGTTTTGAAGAGACAAATTAAAAAAAAAAAGGTTTTGCACTCTGCAAAATGGACCCGTTCCCCCCCCCAAAAAAGGGGCATCAATAGCCCTTAGGAGACTTGTAGAGTGCTCCTGGGGGGGGGGGCAAAAACGAGCAAAAAAGGCTCATTTTTCGCAAAAACCAGCCTGTTTTTTGCCCCCCAAAATGGGGCATGGATAGCCTTTAGGAAGCTTATAGAGTGCTCCTGGGGTTTGGGGAGCAAAATTGAGCAAAAAACCCAGCCCATTTTATGCTCATTTCTGCCCTCCCCAGGCCATTTTGGTGAAGGGGGTGGGGTTTTCAGAGGCAAAAAATGCTGTATTCGGTGTATCCAGACACCCCCAGATTTTCAGCCTCTTTCTTTGAGGGAAAAAGGTGCGTCTTATACTCCGAAAAATACGGTAAACATGGTATGGATCAAATGTTTAAAAAATAGGGTGGCTATAATGTATAACTTAATATATAACAAGAGCCAAGGTGGCGCAGTGGTTAAATGCAGCACTGCAGGCTACTGCTAGATCAGCAGGTCAGCGGTTCAAATCTCACTGGCTCAGGGTTGACTCAGCCTTCCATCCTTCCGAGGTGGGTAAAATGAGGACCCAGATTGTTGGGGGCAATATGCTGACTCTCTGTAAACCGCTTAGAGAGGCCTGAAAGGCCTATGAAGCGGTATATAAGTCTACTGCTATTGCTATTGCTATTGCTATAACTTGAGATCTTAGCATGTATGGCAAAGGTTTTGCCAGGACGGTTTACACTGTGTCCAATGTATTAATTTATGTTTAATAAAAAACTTTTTAAAAAAAAAAACCATTTTATTCCTTCCAGGCCGAGAGTACGACAGGGAAGGGAACCTGCGTCCTTGGTGGCAAAACTCATCCCTTGAGGCCTTCAAGAACAGGACGGAGTGCATGGAGGAACAATACAGCAAATACCTTGTCAATGGAGAGCACGTCAACGGCAAACAGACTTTGGGAGAGAACATTGCTGACCACGGGGGCCTGAAAGCCGCTTACAACGTGAGTAACCCCGGGGGGGAAAATTGTCCACCACACTAGAACAAGGTTTTCCAACCTTGGCAACGTTAAGACTTGTGGACTTCTACTCCCAGAGTTCCTCAACCAGCTTTGCTAAAAACGTCTTCATCTGAGGTTCAAACTCTTGGAGGGAAGGGGCAGGATTCAGACTCTTCCTGAGTCTTGGAGTATAGATGTCCTGTCAGGGAAGTGATTTAAGAGCTGACCAGCTTATGCAATGATGGGAATGAGTCAGCAAGGTTTTTTTTTTTTGGCTGTTATCCCTTTAAGAGCCTGTATAATAAAAAGAGGCCCTGTTAGGGCATTTCTCTCTCTCGCCGTGTGTTATTCCCTGCTGTAATTGATGATTGTTTGACCTCTGCCTATAATATGTGTATGTATAGTTTATATTCTTTGGCTGATAAAATCTCTGTTTTTTGACAAACCTCTATTTGCTGTTATTGCTCCTGGGTTGTCGCATGTAGTAAATCTGTGTGCACTCTGAGATGTCCCTCTTGTTGATTTTGCAGGCTTACAAAGCTTGGCTGAAGAAGAATGGGGAGGAAAAACACCTGCCCTCCGTGGATCTTACGAGTCACCAACTCTTCTTTTTAGGATTCGCACAGGTAAACGCCCCGGGATGTTCTCCCTCCCATTATTTGCTGTACCCATTTTCCTGACCAGTGTTTTAAACCTGGCACCTCTCTGTTAATCCTCCAGCCAGGCCTAAAGACCAGAGGTAGGACCATGGATGGTGATGATGTTATCTACCATTAAATTACTTACCACCAGATTGCAAGAACACAACTGGGCAATCAGATAAGGAGACCCAAGCTTATTGATAGACTCACATTGCAGCGAACAAAGACATACATTCCATTTCGCAGCTACTAAGATTGTTGGCCGGGCAGGCACAAAGATAGCCAGGGAAGTGATTGAAGCCTGGGAAATGGGCCCCTTGTCACTCAACTGGAGTGCTGATTTACCACCAGTTTATCAGGTACTTAGGAGCCAATCGCTGGCCATTAACACACCGATCAACCAATAGACGGCACCAAATAAATATGATGCATAGAATAGATGTAAACACCCATTCCAGCTTATCAGGTATTTGTACTTCATTCAAACAGTCACTAAATGAACCGTCACTAAGTCAAGGACTACCTAGTACAAGAATCAGTTTCTTGTGGCCCAAATCAGGCTTGCCAAAAGCAAACAAATCAAAATAACAGACTTGGAAGGGACCTTGGAGGTCTTCTAGTCCAGCGGTTACCAACTGGTCTTCCGTAGACCACTGGTAGTCTGTGAGAAAAATTTGGTGGTCCGCAGAAAAATTATTTCCATTTTTTATTGCACTAAATCAGGGGTCCTCAAACTACGGCCCCTGGGCCGGATACGTGCAATGAACGTTTGTGTTGCTGCAGAGAGTCTCCCACTTTGGGGTCTTTTTGTGTGGGGCAGAGGGGGGCAGAAATTCTGACTTGGGGTCTGCTTCAGCCTCCTGGTGTGGGGCTTTGGGCAAAGGCTGGAGGGAAGGGTCGTTGGTGGTGAAGAGCCAGAGGACCTCATTCCAGTGGGACTTCATCATGGCCTGGAACTGGCTGACCATCTCAGCCTGCTGAGCCTCCAGGCACCGGTACCTGGCCTTGCACTCCCGCAGGTCTTCCTTCTGCTTGGAAAGCCTATGCTCGTAGTCCTCAGTGAGGTGCTTCTGCTGAGCCTCCTTCTTGGTCAGATCCAATTTGAACTGAGCTGTTTTGCCAACTCTTTCTCGTGGTGGCTGCTCAGCTCCAGCAACTGCTTTCTATTGGGGCCCTATGGAGCCCAGGCAGGGAGGGGAGGAGTGTCTGGGAGGGGAGGAGCAAGTAGAGGCTGGCGAGGTGCCCCTTGATGTGAGTGACTTCAAGTTGGCCACGCCCACACATGACCATCTACCCACCCTGTCATTAGGCAGATCATATTTGTGGTCTGTGGGATTTAAAATTATGGATTAAGTGATCCTTGAGGTTGGGGACCCCTGTTCTAGTCCAACCCCCTGCTCAGGCAGGAAACCCTACACCACTTCAGACAAATGGTTATCCAACATCTTCTTAAAAGCTTCCACCCACAACTTGTGGAGGCAAGTTGTTCCACTGATTAATTGTTCTAACTGTCAGGAAATTTCTGTTAGTTTGCTAAATCACTTTGAAGATACAACACAGATTTCTTAAGGTGCAAAACGCCAGGCTTCTACCAAAGGATCGGCAGCGCCAGGGTTCCAAATAGCATCCAAAAGTAAATCAGAGTCCAAGGCAAAGTATTGCTCAAAGTTCCAATTTATTAAGAGAGCCACGTTGGCACATCTGGGAAAACCTGAATTTGAAAGCTTCCCATTTCCCCCCATCCATTTGAAAGTTCCAGATCTTGCCCGCACACCCACAAGTCCATCACATGGTCCAGTCATCCACTGCCATGCTGGCAGTTCCACCCATCCAGTTCGGGTCAGGTGCAGAAGTGCAAAGACAAAGGATGACCTTGGTTTTCTAGAAAGAATGTTGTTATGGCTACCTCGCATCTAATGCTGTACCATCCCCCCTCCAATTTCCCACAATAGAAAAGGCATAGTAGAGTAATAGAAAGTGTGGCAGGCCAAAGACCCAACAGAAAAGACGGCTGCAGGCCTTACAGGCAGTTTGTTGGGCAGCCCTGAGTAAAGACAGGACAGAGCGGATATACCCTTGGCCCAATATTTGCCAAGGGAAGACAAATAAGGCAGACAGGGTATAAATTACAGCATGACATCAGAATGTTGTTGATGCTACGTGACCTTCTTATTATTTATCCCTTCTTACTAGGTCAGCATGACAGCTATATTAAATCTGAGATGTAGTCAGCAAATAGAAACAATTGGCATTATTGGGCCATGGGTTCCTGTCTGATTCCTACCCTTGTGGCACACAAGGTTACTTCCGCTTGCTTCGAGTGTTTTCTTACAAGGGCACTTTGTGCCATTCACCCATACGGGGTGCACTTCATAGGTTTGGTAGTGAATTTAGCTGACATGTGCATGGGGAGGGGTGTCTTTTCTATCACCACCAGTGGGTTCAAATGCTGAATGCAGGTCAATATCAAACAAGGAAAGTGTTCTGATCTCAGCTTCCCCAGCAGCATGAAGCCGAGTCCTCATCGCAATAAACCCCTTTTATTTAATTGACAGTGAATTCCTCTCCAGCAAAGTCTTTCCTCTCCCACCGTCTTTCACGGTAGCTCACAATTACCGACCTTTCTCAGGCTTGGAGAGTGGTCAGGCCCATATCTATCAAATGCCGCAATACTTGGCAAGGATGCAGGAATGAACTAATTGTCTCCTGCAAACTCCACTCCCCTTTCGCTCCTCTTTTATTCCCTATGGGAGGGGGCATTCATTGTCCACCTGTGGCTTTACTCCCAAGTCAACCCTTCTCCTTAGCTGTTCCCTTCATCTGGCAACTCTGCGCATGCACACACTGGGAACAGGCTCCAGCTGTTCGTCTGCCTCACTTATGTCTCACTCCAAAGGCAGCTGATAACTGGCATATGGCTGTTGCCCCTTCTCTGCCTCTAACACAAAGCCCTTA
Source organism: Thamnophis elegans (assembly GCF_009769535.1). Taxonomy (NCBI): domain Eukaryota; kingdom Metazoa; phylum Chordata; class Lepidosauria; order Squamata; family Natricidae; genus Thamnophis; species Thamnophis elegans. The sequence goes on from NC_045550.1 coordinate 65,509,398, forward strand.
TCAGAGCCTTCCCCAGATTCCAGGACTGGCCCATGTTCCTCCCCAACCTTCTCACTGTTCAAATCTGTGGCCAGCTCTACTGGCGGCTGGCGGGCTACAACAGAAAGCAAGTTTGGTCTAGTTGTGAAGGTACCAGGGTAGAAATCAGGAGACGGTGAGTTCTAGTTCCTCCTTGGGTATGAAAATCAACTGGGTGACTTCTGGCCAATGACTAAGAAATTGTGTGTTCTAGTTCCACTTTAGCCATGAAAATCAACTGGGTGACTTCAGGACAATCACTAGGAAATTGTGAGTTCTAGTTCTGCTTTAGTATGAAAATCAACTAAGGGACTTCAGGACAATCACTAGGAAATTGGGAGTTCTTGTTCCGCTTTAGCCATGAAAATCAACTGGGTGACTTCAGGACAATCATTAGGAAATTGTGAGTTCTAGTTCCTCTTTAGCCATGAAAATCAACTGGGTGACTTCAGGACAATCACTAGGAAATTGTGAGTTCTAGTTCTGCTTTAGTATGAAAATCAACTAAGGGACTTCAGGACAATCACTAGGAAATTGGGAGTTCTCGTTCCGCTTTAGCCATGAAAATCAACTGGGTGACTTCAGGACAATCACTAGGAAATTCAGAGTTCTAGTTCCGCTTTAGTCATGAAAATAAATTGGCTGAGTTTGGACCAGTCATACATTCTCAGCCCAATTCACCTCACAGGGTTGTTGTTAAGGGGATAATAGGAGGAGGAAAGTGTATTAGATATATTTGCCACCTTGAGTTAGTTGTAAAAATAATACAGGTGAGAAATAAATACCATTTTTTGGACTATAAGACCCACTCCCCACCCCCCCAAAAAAGGGAGCTGATATGGCACCAATCAAATGTTTTAGGCAGCAGGGATCGCTCCTGCTGCCTATTACCACATATCGCCGCCACCGCCTGTTTGCAACAATTGGCGGTGAATGAGCCATGGTGAACGGGCCGCAGCGGCAGCAAACGGGCTACATGCCAAGCACCTGAATTATGATCATGTGACCATGGGGCTGATGCAACAGTCATAAGTGTCAAAAGCAATAATCTTTTTTCCAGTGCCGTTGTAACTAGGAATGGTTGTTAAATGAACTGTTGTAAGTCGAGGACTGCCTGTCCATCTGTACCCCCCAAATCAACTTAGATGAAAATTTGGCTACGTGTGACCAAATCAAAGGGTGCAAAGAGGTGCAAAGACAAAGGATGACCTTGGCTTTCTAGAAAGAATGTTGTTATGGCTACATAGCATCTCACTCCGTTCAATCCTCCCTCCCATTTCCCCACAATAGAAAGTGCATAGTAGAATAATTGAAGGTGTCGCAGGCCAAAGACCCGAAAGAAAAGATGGCTGCAGGCCTGACGCCCCCTGTGGTGCTACACGTCAGGCATGCAATTCCACTCATTTGACCCCCCCCCTCTGCATGATGAGTGCTTTGCTAACCCTCTTCCTTCCCATGCAGGTGTGGTGTTCGGTGAGGACCCCAGAGAGCTCGCACGAGGGCCTGATGACAGATCCCCACAGCCCTGACAAGTTCCGGGTCATCGGCACTCTCAGCAACTCCCGGGACTTTTTAGAGCACTTTGAATGCCCGATAGGCTCTTTCATGAACCCTGGGAAATATTGTGAGGTATGGTAGGAAAAGAAGGAAGGAAGATAGGTGGAAGTGAGGAAGGGAGGGACAGAGGAAGGAAGGAAGGAAGGAAGGAAGGAAGGAAGGAAGTAAGTTGCATCTCTGGCACTTCCTGTACATACATCCGTCCAGCTGTCCACCTGCGGAGTCCTGCTGAATTTGAAGCCCTTGGCAACCTGCCTGGACATCTTCAGTTGGTACGAATTCTTCTCCTTGAGCACCAAGACAAAGAGAAGCAGAGCCTCTTGCCTTCCTTCCAAGACTACTTTCCTTAAGTCGGGAAGAAGCAAAGGACCCCCATCCTTCTCTTAACTAAGCCCTTCCTCCGGAGGATCCGCAGAGAATCTCCCAACTCAACCACTTTGACTTTTCTTCCCCCTCTCCAGCTAACTCAGGGGGCCTTGCCAAACCTTTGCAGTGCCCTGGCGCCATTCTTTCTTCTGCTTCTCTAGATCAGCATTGCAGCTTTGTCTGTTGAAGGGGGGGGGGAGTGTAGGGGGAGATGGGTCTAGGAACCACATCAAGGAGGATGCCCTTGCTCATTGAATCTTCAAGTTGGAAGGCGTCTCTCTCTGGATTTGGGGGACAGTAGGGGGAGATTCCAACTACAGCTTCCTACCCTGTTTCCCTGGAAATAAGACCTCCTCAGATAATAAGCCTAATTGGGCTTTTGAGTGCATGCGCTAAAATAAGCACTCCCCTGAAAAATAAGCCCTCTGTCAGGTTTCCGAAAGATGTCCTAATTGATTCATGAGCCTTGAGCCGAGTTTCAAAAGAAAACCAGTCATTTATTAGGACCACCATTTTGGCAATACCCTATTGCAGTCAGATCTAATCCTTGTTTGAATTATGGATGAACTTTACCTCTCCCCTGAAAATATTGTTGCCACATTCCCCCCCAAAAAATATTGCAACACAGCAGCAGCCATGAGGTGACCACAGTTGCTGCCTCCTGCATCTCAAAAATAATAAGACATCCCCGACAATAAGGCTGTGCCTATTTCGGGGGTCAAAAGAAAATCCTGTCTTATTTTGGGGGAAACATGGTAGATTTATGAAAATTACAGATTCCACGGGGAACCACTTGGAAGTTTACCCTCTAACCGGGATTCCCAGAGAATCCTACTCAAATCAGAGCAGAATCCACCCGGTGGTCTGTGAAGTTTCTCCATTGTTCAAGTCATGGTTATCCCAAAAGTCCTCCCCCCTGCCCCCCCAAAAAAGTTGTGAAGAAGCTTCTTGGATGAGAAACAAAATGTTTTCCAAGGGGAGAAAAGAAACCCCAAGAAAGTCCAGTTGCCTTTTGGAAAAAAATCCTTTGGGACAATCCATTCATTTTTACCCTGTTTTCCCTGAAAATAAGACCTCCCCGGATAATAAGCCCAATTGGGCTTTTGAGCACATGCGCCAAAACAAGCCCTCCCTGAAAATATCGCAACACAGCAGCAGCCATGAGGTGAAGGTGCTTTCCACCTCCTGCATCTCAAAAAGAATAAGACCTCCCTGAAAATAAGGCCAAGTTCCTATTTCAGCATTCAAAAGAAAATGAGACCCTGTCTTATTTTCGGGAAAACAAGGTGCAGATTTGTTCCCAACATGCCAGAAGGATCCTTCTGAGAAGATTGCGGTGTAGTCCTACTGGATCAGAGGAGTGTAGCAGATTTCTTCCCAACAGGCCAACAAGATACTGTGTTTCCCCAAAAATAAGACCCGTGTACACACACACACACACACACACACGTTATGTCAAAGCACCTGGGATACCCAAATATGGGAGGGAGCATACTGCTTCCCTTTTGCCTTTCAGCTCCACCTTAGGAGCCTTCCAGGCAGGAAACCATTTTGACATAACATGTACTTATTTCCTTGGCTCAGCTGATAAGGGAGGAGAGCTTGTGGCTTAGAGGTTATTATAACTGCCTAACATGTAAAGACACCCCAGGTTCAAATCCCAGTAAGGGTATGGCTAGCTGATGGGAGCTAAATAGCTTGAAATAGATCTCTACTAGTCTCCCTTTATTTATTGATTTATCAGCACAAATTTTATATATATATATATATATATATATATATATATATATATATATATATATATATATGTGTGTGTGTGTGTGTGTGTGTGTGTGTGTGTGTGTGTGTGTGTGTGTGTGTGTGTATACACACACACACACACATATACATACATACATACATACATTAGTGTCACAACCCCGGTAAGCCCCAATTATGGGAGGAAGCTAACTGCTTCCATCATCTGTCAATCGGCTCGTCACAAGAGTCCACCACGACAGAAACCCAATATTTTTACTGTTGCCTTTGTTATATCTGTGTTTTTTATTTGTGCTGATAAATAAATAAAGGGAGGAGACTAGTATAGATCTATTTCAAGCTATTTAGCTCTCATCAGCTAGCCATACCCTTACTGGGATTCGAATCTGTGCTGTGTTGCATCTTAGGCAAACATCTTAGCCATTATGTCACAGGTCTCCTCCTTATCAGCTGAAGCCAGGGAAGAAGGTATATATTTAGTGTCACAACCCCTGGTAAGGCAGGGTGTGTTAGGTCTGGTAAATAGGGCAGCTCCACCCACCCCCATCCCCGCCCTAGCTTGATTTTTACCTGTGTGCCTTGCCTCACCCCCTGCACTCTGGAGTGGGCGGGGTCTTAATTAGGGCTTATTTTGGGGGGTAGGTCTTATATTGGACACACAGGTAAAAATCAAGCTAAGACTTACTTTCGGGGTAGATCATATTTTCGTGGAAACACAGTACCTCTGAGAAACTTCTCCCACTGGAAAACAGGAAGAAAAGGTGTAGTTGCTTGCAACCGGGGTCGCAGTTACCCACGATTAGAGGTGTAATCACCGGGATGCAGTGGCTCAAGTGGCTAAGATGCTGAGCTTGTTGATCAGAAAGGTTGGCAGTTTGGTGGTTCGAATCCCTAGTGCCGCATAACAGAATGAGCTCCCGTTACTCATCCCACCTTCTGCCAACCTAGCAGTTCGAAAGCACGTGAAAAATGCAAGTATAAAAGCTGGGACCACCTTCGGCGGGAAGGTAACAGCGTTCCGTGCCCCTTCGGTGTTTAGTCAGGCTGACCACATGACCACGGAGACGTCTTCGGACAGCGCTGGCTCTTCGGCTTTGAAACGGAGATGAGCACCGCCCCCTAAAGTCGGGAACGACTAGTACATATGTGCGAGGGGAACCTTTACCTTTACCTTAGAGGGGTAATCAGGGATACCCTGCTCCTGAACCTGAAGGCATCCTTTAGCTAATCGTCAGGATCCAAAGCTGTCTTTCATACTTGTCTTTTCCATTCAGCCATCTCAATTAGTCGCTGTCATGATCCCCTGCGCGGCTAATGGGTTAGAGCAGGGTTTTTTCAAACGGGGTTCTGAGAAAGCTGGAATGGGTACCTGGAATGGGATCAAAGGAGGAGGGAAAAAAAGATCTGTCTACAAATTATTTGGAGAAAAAGAAACTCTCTGCCAGCAACTAAGCCTTTTCTTTTTGGAGGAGAATGCTAAGAGAGTTCCCCCCTACGACCCCCACCCCCCTTAGACACTAAACCAAAGTGCAGTGTTTTTCAGCTTCAGCATCCTTGAGCTCTGTGAACTTCAACTCCCAGAATTCCCCTGCCGGGGGGGGGGAAATAGGAAGTACCTTTGGGACAATCCGCCTGCCAGGGAATTCTGGGAGTTGAAGTCCTCACAGCTCAAAGTTGCTGAAGATTAATTAACACTGGTTAGAGAAAGGAAAGAATGGAGCATGTCAGGTGACATGGGCGTTGCATGAATTTTCCTTTATTTTTTAATTTTACTTTAATTTACTTTATTTTTGATAACCATTTGTCTGAAGTGGTGCAGGGTTTCCTGCCTACGCAGGGGGGGTTGGACTAGATGACCTCCACAGTCCCTTCCAACTCAGTTACTCTATTCTATTCTGTTCCATTCCATTTTCTATTCTATTATTTTATTATATTATATTTTATTAGTTTAGTTTATTTATTTTAGTTTTATTATTTTGTTATTTTACTTTATTTTTATTTTATTTTATTTTCAACTGAATAGATTCCACAGCTTGAAAAAAAAAAAAGTTTGAAAAACTCCGAGGTCAAAGTCTAGCTAAGATTGGGATCATACCACAAGAGCATTTCTCTCCCGTACGTACCGGGGTGTAATCGAAGAAAGACTGACTCTTATTTTTCCTACCAATTAAGCATCCAAAGAAGAAAACAAGGGTCGGGCATAGACTATTTCTCCGTTCTTGCTTCTTTCGAATCTGGAGCAAAGTCGTCTGTGTTGCGTCGAAAAAGGGAGAGCCAGAGAGATTGTAACACCTGTCGAAGCACAATCCCACCCAATCACTGTGGAAAGACAAACTGCCTTTTCCCCCCCGCTAGCGTCGTCGCATCTCCCCAAGCTTCGTATCCCTTTTTCACAAAACGGAGGTGCCCCCCCTCCGATTGGTGGCTAGGAATCACGCGCAGGTCACCCTATTCAAAGCACACACACAGGAAAAGAAACCAAACAAACTCCGTATCCCAAGGAAGTTTTTAAGAGTCTGGCAGGAGACGGGAGAAGCGAGAAACGAATTTGAACTCGCTTCCGACGCGGTGTCGTTCCATCCTTTCCCAAGCTCGTAATCGAATCCAAATTAGCTTGGCTGAGAAATTCCAAACTCGCTCCCATCTTAATTGAGCTTGGTGGAGATTAGTGCCTTGGATTAGTGCATATGTGTGTGTGTATGTGTATGTCATTGGGTTGGGGAGGGGGGAGGGAGGGGGGAGGGCTGCTGTCGATGTCTTTACTATTAAAAGCACTTTCCGCTTGACTCTTTCAAAGTGGACTTCAAAACTGTGTGACGGAATAAAAACAAAAAAAGTGGAAAAATACATTTGAGTGTGCAGCACTGTTTCCTGCTTTCAGCCTGTTATGTATTGAATGTATATAGTTGTGCTAACTGTGCTGAAGTGAAACTAACCTTTAGATGACCCCCAACTGTTAACTGTGCTGAAGTGAAACTAACCTTTAGATGACCCCAACTGTTAACTGTGCTGAAGTGAAACTAACCTTTAGATCACCCCCAACTGTTAACTGTGCTGAAGTGAAACTAATCTTTAGATGCCCCCAATACTGTATACTTTATCAATGGTGAAAAAAGTCAGGTTCTACATTTAGGCAAGAAAAATGAAATGCACAAGTACAGTATAGGTGGTTACCTTGCTTGATAATAGTAACTGGGAGAGGGATCTTGGAGTCCTAGTGGACAATCATTTAAATAGGAGCCAGCCATCGGCAGCAGCTGCCAAAAAAGCCAACACAGTTCTAGGCTGCATAAACAGAGGGATAGAATCAAGATCACGTGAAGGGTTAATATCACTTTATAATGCCTTGGTAAGGCCACACTTGAAATAAAGCATTCAGTTTTGGTCGCCACGATGTAGAAAAGATGTGGAGACTCTAAAAAAGAGTGCAGAGAAGAGCAACAAAGAGGATTAGGGGATTGCAGGCTAAGACATATGATCTATTGCAGGAACTGGGTATGTCTAGTTTAATGAAAAGAAGGACTAGGGGAGACATGATAGCTGTGTTCCAATATGTCAGAGGTTGCCACAAAGAAGAGGGAGTCAAACTATTCTCCAAAGCACCTGAGGGCAGGAGAAGAAGCAATGGGTGGAAACTAATCAAGGAGAGAAGCAACTCAGAACCAAGGAGAAATTTCCTGACTATTAGAACAATTAATCAGTGGAACATCTTGCCTCCAGAAATTGTGAATGCCCCAACACTTGAAGTCTTTAAGAAGATGTTGGATAGCCATTTGTCTGAAACGGTATAGGATTTCCTGCCTAGACAGGGGGTTGGACTAGAAGACCGCCAAGGTCCCTTCCAACTCTGCTATTGTATTATTGTATTGTATTGTATAGCTCTGTTTATTTACAGATTAGTAGAGTTGGAAGGGATCTTGTAGGTCATCTAGTCCAACCCAAAACTAATAAAACTAATAAACTAAACCCCCCTCCCATTCAAGCAGGAGACCCTACACCATTTCTGACAAATGACAGTCCAGTCTCTTCTTGAAAGCCTCCACAACTTCTGAAGGCAACTTCTGTTCCATGGGTTGATTGTTCTCACTGTTGGAAAATTTCTCATTTCTAGCTTGAATCTCTCCTTCAGTTTCCCTCCATTATTCCTTGTCTGGCCTTCAGGTGCCTTGGAAAATAGCTTGACCCCTGTGGCAGCCCTTAAAATATGTTGGGACTTTTAACCTGCCTGTTATTCTGCATTTGCGGAGCGGCAGAGATAGACCTGGCTCACATCCTATTGGATTGTTGCTTGTGTAAGGGGGTGAGTGACTAGTACTTTGGTCTATATACCAAATGAGTGACCCATTGGGATCCCCATATCAAAACAACTCACTTTATATGCATCCAGAACCTGAAAATAACATTTAACACAGCACAGTACTTAAACAAAATGGTTCAGTTGAGATCTGCATATGTGAGACTGATTGGGGTAGATTGCAAGAGTGACACCGAAATATAATTTTATCATATTTTTATCTATATCTTAAATTATTGTATTCGATTCCAATTTCATTTTAGACTATTTTATTCCAATTCCACTTTAAATCGAATTGTTGAAAGAAATGCCCTTCTGGGTTCGGCTCCAAATAGGAAAAAAGACACTGGAGACATGGAGGCTGCTTGGAAAGATGGTTTAATGGGGGACAGGATCACATGGCTTGAGTCCTGAACAGAAAACCTGACCACACACTTCAACGTTGAGTGAAGAAGAAGAAAGAGAAGAGAGGAAGGGGCTTGCTATACTTTCTATAATCTGTTCAGCTCCACCTCTCTGTTTCCTGTTCCTGTGTAACAGATGTATTCTGATTGGTTGTCAGATTCCCATGGGGTCATGCAGGAGCAATTCTCTAGGCTGTGTTTTGAATCCCAAGTTTGGTTGAATTCTCAGATACCATGTGGTGAGTTTCTGTGACAAACTGATACTACCTTTATTATGTAAAGTAGACTATATCAGGCTTTAGTGGCGCATTGACAAAGGGGGTGGGGGCAGGAAGCTGCAGGGAGCTACTCTGTCTATAAAAACACATTTCTCCCTTTTCACATCCAGGGAAATGTAATATTCTGCCTTTTCAATATTTCCTAGGATGTTTCATTTTTCTAGGAGAGGGCTGGGTGCTAACTTCCTACAGTATTTTATTCCAATTCCACTTTAAATCGTATTTTATTCCAATTCCACTTTAAATCGTATTTTATTCCAATTCCATTTTAAATTGCTTTTATCAAATTTTAGTAATACATTCTCTGGAACTTTGCCCTTTGATATGGCCCAAGGACTAATCAGTAAAGACTCAATGTCCATGTCAACCTGCCTGTCATTCAGGAGCCCAAGACATTTTTTAGTACTGAAAGGTCTAAAACAAAAGGAGCTTAAAAAATAAATAAATCACACAACCCAACAGCCCCTTTTAGCAAACGCCTAATGCCATCCCCATTGGAGCGACAGCCTACGTGGCTTTTCTCCATAGCCGCAGATGCAAAGAACGTGCCCCGATGCCTGATGGGATTCGTAGTTCTCAACGACCGCAAATGTTTATGGCCGCCGTCGCCGCCGCCTCCTAAAAAAAGTCCGAGAACGATAAAGAGGAAGAAGGCATGCCGGGAGTTGTGGTTTTCAAAGCGAGAAGGCCTAGAGAAGCCAAGCTGCCTTAACCGGCTTTAGGAACTTTGTTTCCCATGCGCCTTCGCGTCACGTTAATCCGTCCACCATGCTCCGCTACGGCTGATTGTGAAAGTGAAAGAGGGAACCAAGCTTCCGGTCGTGGATGGGCGTTAATCACCTTTTTGCCCTTGTAAATAGCCTGGTAAGTAAACTTCCCGCCTCTGGAAATCTTTAAAACAAAGGTGCCTCTGAGCATGAGCAGAGGGTGCTGCTGATGACTCATTAGAGGCGCCAGGCAGACCCAAGGGATGGGGGAAAAGACCTCTCTCTCTCTTCCCCCAAACTTTTAATTTCGCCTTGATTTTAAATAAACTGGCGTTATTGTATTTATTTTTTATTTTCCTTGATTGTTGTTCCGAGCTGCCTTCTGTGCTTTTGTCAGCAGGAAGGTTAAATTTAATAGTAAATGTGCATTGCAGAAAATGTAACAGTAAATGTATATTGAAGAAAATTTAATAGTAAATGTACATTGGAGAAAATTTAGTAGTAAATGTACATTGGAGAAAATTTAATAGTAAATGTACATTGCAGAAAATTTAACAGTAAATGTATATTGAAGAAAATTTAATAGTAAATGTATATTGCAGAAAATTTAACAGTAAATGTACATTGAAGAAGATTTAGTAGTAAATGTACATTGGAGAAAATTTAACAGTAAATGTATATTGTAGAAAATTTAATAGTAAATGTATATTGCAGAAAATTTAACAGTAAATGTATATTGAAGAAAATTTAGTAGTAAATACATTGGAGAAAATTTAATAATAAATGTACATTGCAGAAAATTTAACAGTAAATGTATATTGAAGAAAATTTAGTAGTAAATACATTGGAGAAAATTTAATAATAAATGTACATTGCAGAAAATTTAACAGTAAATGTATATTGGAGAAAATTTAATAGTAAATGTACATTGCAGAAAATTTAACAGTAAATGTATATTGAAGAAAATTTAATAGTAAATGTATATTGCAGAAAATTTAACAGTAAATGTACATTGAAGAAGATTTAGTAGTAAATGTACATTGGAGAAAATTTAACAGTAAATGTATATTGAAGAAAATTTAATAGTAAATGTATATTGAAGAAAATTTAACAGTAAATGTATATTGAAGAAAATTTAGTAGTAAATGTACATTGGAGAAAATTTAACTGTAAATGTATATTGCCCTCATCAGACTCCAGGACTGGCCCAGGTTCCTCCCCAACCTCCTCACTGTCCGAATCTGCTGCTAGATCCACTGGCTGCTGGCGGGCTACAACATGATGTTGTAACTTTGAACGGTCACTAAATGAATTATTATAAGTCAAGGACTTTCCTGACATTGGTCATCAAGCATCCTAGTGGACTCTGAGATATCTTACTATTCCATTCCTGGCTGATAGCTGAGTTCTTGGTGTTTTTTTTTTCTTTTTTCTTCCAGCCTGAGCTTCGATGGATACTTTTCCTTTTACAATAGGAGAAGCGATCTGTTTGGGTTCAAGCCTGGCTTTCTCTGGCCTCTTTTATTACCTGCACAGGAAGAAGGCCAAGGTGGTGTCCAAAATCCAGGTATGACATTGTTCTGACCCCCCTCGTCCCACACCAACACACACACTGAGCCAAAGATAAGTTACAGCATTTAATTAACAGACAGACAGGTCCTTGGCAGCAATCCAGCACAGATAAGCCTGGCAGCAATCCAGCCTGCCAAGCTCACCATAATGTTCTCCAACATTAGTTCTTGCGTTGACTTCTGCAAAAAGGGGCGTGTGCACAAGCAGTCTTTTTATAGTCTGGAGAGGAGCCTAATGACCACCAGCTGAGTGCAATTACCCTCTGTAATTGCGTAATTGTTCCTTACGCCTATTAGCTCTCCGGTGCCAGGCATCTAGGAACATCTCCCTTGGCTCCTCCCCACTGCTGACGTCTGGATCACACTCCCTTGTCTCCTCTCCACTGGTCCAAGGCTCAGGTGCCTCCTGGTGGCCAACCAGCCTCTCTGCGCCCTGCGCGGAGTCGGAACCCTGTCCAGGGTCCTCCAAAGCCGACTCATAGGGCCCCTCGCTGTCGGAGTGTGGTGGCAGCTCCAACGGCTCCTGCTGGGCCACAACAGACATTGATGTATTGTTTAAATTAAATTAATTAATTAATTTAATTTAATATTGTTTAATTAAGTAGTACTGCATTTTTCGGAGTATAAGACACACTTTCTCCCCCCAAAAAAGAGGCTGAAAATTTGGGTGTGTCTTATACACTGAATGTAGCCCTGCCCACCTGCCGGCCCCCAACCCTTTGGCCTTCATGTGTCGTGTTTTACGCCTGTTCCGGGCTGCAGGGATTGCCACAGACCATCGCCCCCTCCGTGGCTTGCGTTTTTGGCCTCTGCACCTCGCGTTTTCAGCCTCCAAACGCTCCGTTTGAGACCCGTTCAAGGCTGAGGGAATTGCCAGAGCGCATCGCAGCTGATCTCCTCCACGCATCACGTCATTTGTGTCTGCGCGTCGCATTTACAGGCGGCAATCGGCGGCGATGTGCTTTGGCGATCCCCACAGCCTTGAACATTTGGAGGCTGAAAACGCGAGGCGCAGAGGCCAAAATGGCAACCCGGAACAGCTGCTGCCTTGTCTGACCGGTTTGGCACTTCTGCTGTACTCGCTGGAGCTCCCTGTGGCAATCAGCTGCGTTTTTGAAGCTGCGCATCGACCCCAGCGGGGCACAGGCGAATCAAACGTGCTCTCGCTCACTCACAACCAGCGAACCTGTTGCTAAGGTTCACCTCTGGGAACAGCTGATTGGGGGTATTTTGGGAGGCCGATCCACCCGCCAATCAGCTGCTAGTGCTGACCAGGCTGTTTGCTAAGGAGGCTAGCCAGATGAATACTGTAGGCAGAGGCAGATTTTTTTTCCCCTTATTTATCCTTATTTTTCATTTTCATTTCATTTTATTTGTCTTGTATGCCGCCCACTCCCGGAGGACTCTGGGCGACTCACAACAGACAAGGGAAGGGGGATAAATAGACAAAGACAACACTTTAAAAAAGACGCAACATTCACAATTTCCATGGGGCTGGATGTTTCACAGGCCCCCCGGCCTGCTGAAGCAGCCAGGACTTGGTGGCTTTGCGGAGGGCCGGGAGGGTAGTAAGGGTCCGGATCTCCACGGGGAGGTCATTCCAGAGGGCTGGAGCTGCAACAGAGAAGGCTCTCCCCCGGGGAGTCGCCAGCCGGCATTGGCTGGCGGATGGAATCCGGAGGAGACCTAACCTGTGAGATCTAATCGGTCTATGGGAGATAATCGGCGGGAGGCGGTCTCTCAAGTACCCAGGTCCGATGCCATGTAGAGCTTTATAGGTAACGACCAGCACCTTGAAGCGGGTCCGGAGACCAATGGGAAGCCAGTGCAGCTCGCGGAGGATAGGTGTGACGTGGGTGTACCTGGGTGCACCCACAATCGCTCGCGCGGCTGCATTCTGGACTAACTCAAGTCTTCGAACACTCTTCAAGGGCAGCCCCATGTAGAGCGCGTTCCTTATTTAAGTGATCTTAATTCAGAGCAGACAGAAGGAAACAGATTCATGCAATGTGCAATTCTGGTCATTCACCCAGGAGTGTGCCAGTTGCTAAACAAACGTGCTTAAGTTCGTATACGGCAGTGGTTTGGGAATTTCCTTGGTAAATACGTGAATAAGCAAATGTTTGAGGTTCCAAGTCACCTTGATTCTGTATAGGTTCTGCTATTTCCTCTTATATTTACATTTTCACTCCCCACCCTCATTATTGCAGGGGGCTCCGAAGCTCCACGTTGATTCAAGCCTTCCCAGCATTCTGTCTGCCGCAGGTAGCAACTGCCTCCCCTACGTTGTCATCGAAGGTAAGAATTCAGCAAACGGGTTCGCCAAGATTTGAACAGGGAAGCCACCACGCCAATTCTTCAATCCCTTCCTTTTCCATTTATCATTGTGAATGCGGCAGCAGTTATCCTTGCTAAACGCCCACCGAGGAATTAACAAGAATCTGCAATGGGAAAATATACCATCGATTGTTAAATACCTCGTCGTTCTGTTGCGACTCAGAGTTGCCTTCTTCGCGACAGGCAAACTTGCAACTGAAAAGAAAGCCATCCGCTTGCTCTTGCTCATGAGGTGGCCAAAGTACTTGAGTTTCCTCTTCAGGATCTGGCCTTCTAAAGAGCAGTCAGGGTTGATCTCCTCTAGGACTGACCGGTTGGATGGCCTTACAGTCCAAGGGACTCGCAGGTGTCTTCTCCAGCACCAGAGTTCAAATGCCTCCATTCTTTGGCGCTCAGCCTTCCTTATGGTCCAACATTCACAGCCATACATTGCAACTGGGGAAACCATCGCCTTGACTATATGCACTTTGTAAGTCATTTAACCGTGGCTAAATAATTCGTAAAATTTTGGGCTCAATTCTGGTCGTAAGTTGAGGACTACATGTATATCACACCCAGTGTTCTTAATACTACAATACAGGCCAATTTTTAATTCACTTGCTCGGGGTTATGTCCCCCTTCAGTCTGAACGGATTCCAAGCAGCACACACAGACCCAGTTTTTAAGGTTATAACAATAGACAGATGTTCATAATCTAAATCCTCTGGCTACCGCTAAACAATTAAATCTCTATAAATACTTCCTTTGCAGGAGGGATCAGAATGAAATACACCCAGTCTCCAAAGATTTAGGGGGGGGGGGGGCGACTCCAGGTCTTGATTCCTTTTCAAACACTGAAGCATGGGCTGATCTAATCTCTAGGGAGAGAACTAGCTACTTCAAAGAGAGGGACAGTGTTAAGATATTTAATAGCTGGAACAGTAAAGTATATAATCAGTCAGAACACACCTTTATACAAAGGTAGTCCTCAACTTACAACCACAATTTAATACAATACAATAGCAGAGTTGGAAGGGACCTTGGAGGTCTTGTAGTCCAACCCCCTGCCTAGGCAGGAAACCCTATACCATTTCAGACAAATGGCTATCCAACATCTTCTTAAAGACTTCCAGTGTTGGGGCATTCACAACTTCTGGAGGCAACTTCTGTTCCACTGATTAATTGTTCTAACTGTCAGGAATTTTCTCCTTGGTTCTAAGTTGCTTCTCTCCTTGATTAGTTTCCACCCATTGCTCCTTGTCCTACCCTCAGGTGCCTTGGAGAATAGTTTGACTCCCTCTTCTTTGTTGCAGCCCCTGAGATATTGGAAGATTGCTATCATGTCTCTCCTAGTCCTTTTCCTTAAACTAGACATACCAAGTTCCTGCAACCTTTCCTCATATGTTTTAGTCTCCAGTCCCCTAATCCTCTTTGTTGCTGTTCTCTGCACTCTTTCTAGAGTCTCCACATCTTTTCTACATCGTGGCGACCAAAACTGCATGCCATATTCCAAGTGTGGTCTTACCAAGACATTGTAAAGTGGTATTAACACTTCACGTGATCTTGATTCTATCCCTCTGTTTATGCAGCCTAGAACTGTGTTGGCTTTTTTGGCAGCTGCTGCACACGGCTGGCTCCTATTTAAATGGTTGTCCACTAGGACTCCAAGATCCCTCTCACAGTTAGTGCTATTGAGCAAAAGTACCACATATACTGTACTTGTGCATTTCGTTTTTCTTGCCTAAATGTAAAACCTTACTTTTTTGAATATATGTGGTTTAAGTGAAACATTTGCTAAGTGAATTTGTCCTGTTTTACAACTCTTTTTGCCACATTTGTTAAGGAAATCATTGCCGTTATTCAATTAGTAACACAGTTGTTTTTTTTGTTTTTTTTAAATAAATGTTTTTTAATTTTAATTGAAACAAGTACAGCATCTTTCTTTACATCTGTAGAAAATGTATCAATCGATTACAGATCCTCCACGGTCAACAAACATAACTCATATTAACTTAAGCATTATTATATATCCATTTTCATTTGACTGTAATTATTATTTAAAAGTATTAATACAAGTAATAATCTTGAACAATACCTGCCCACACCAGTGGGAAAAGAAAAAATCAAAAAGAAAAGGCAAAAAAGAAAAAAAAAAGGACAAAAAAAAAAACAACACGACAGGCAGGGAAAAAGAACAAAACACAGGTATCTATTAAAAAAAAAAAAAAGAAGTATATCAGCTGGTTACAACATGCTTTGGTGCTTCTCTTCCATTAATTCATATTAATTCAAATATCTTAACTCAAACATTTGAGTTAAGTAACACAGTTGTTAAGTGAATCTGGGTTCTCCGTTGACGTTGCTTGTCAGAAGGTTGCAAAAGGACTCCTGAACCCTGCAACCGTCATAACTGTGAGTCAGCTGTCAAGCATCTGAATGTAAATCATGTGACCCTGTAGATGCTGCAATGGTGATAAATGTGAAAAATGGTCCTAAGTCACTTTTTTTCGGCGTGGTAAATTTGCACTACTTAGAAGGGTTTTCTGGGCTTGAAATGGACCCCTTTCAAAGCTCAAGGACTTGCCAGTTGCAACAGTTTTCCATGCCTATCATTTCAGGAGTGGTCCAACCGGTCGAAGCTGCCCTCACCAGCCCATACCACAAGGAGCTACAGGGGGTGATTGAGAGACTGATCCTGAAGGAGCATCGGTTGGTCTGGAACAGCCTGGCCCGAAGCTGGTGAGCAACCCTTTGGAGAAGAAGCAAGAGGGCTGAGGGAGTAGGCAGTAGCCTCACATTTACCGTATTCTTTGGAGTATAAGACTCTCCAAAGTATAAGACGCACCTAGCTTCTGGGGAGGAAGACAAGAAAAAGAAAATCTGCCTCTGCCTCCCAGCAATTTGCCTCCTTGCAGCAAACAGTGAACAGCCCATTTCAGTTTCAGTTTCAACATAGCCTGATTAGCACCAGCAGCTGATTGTCGTTTGGATTGGCTGTTTCAGGCTTTAGGGATTGCCATTGCCTATTGCTGCCTCCATGCGCCCCATTTTCAGCCTCTGCATCCCATTTTTGGCCTTTGCGTGCCCTATTTTCCGCCCGTTCCATGCAGGGTGGATCAGAATGGGCAGAAAATGTGGCTTGTGGAGGCCAAAAATGGGATGTGGAGGCCAAAAATGGGGCAGGCGGAGGCGGCAATAGGCAATGGCAATCCCTGCAGTCTGAAACAGCTATGGTCGGGAGGCTGATCCAACCGACAATCAGCTGTTTGCGCTAATCAGGCTGAAACCGAAACTGAAACAGGCTGTTCACTGTTTACTGCAAGGAGGCAAATTGCTGGGAGGCAGAGGCCAAAGGGTGGGGGCTGGCGGGTGGGCGGGGCTACATTTGGTGTATAAGAAGCACCCAAATTTAGGCATTTGCTTAGGGTAGACACGGGTAGCCTTGGCTGTCTCTGGGGTCTGTAATAATTCTGACCTGGTTAATGTTTCCTGTGTCATGTCATCCCAAAGCTGAGGGTCAATGTGTGCAGGTGTCTCGGGCAGCCATCGATCCGATTTGAAAGATCAACACAAGCTTCAACAGGTGGATGGAGATATTAAAACGGGTGGATAATTATGGGCCCTTTAGGCCTCCTGGACTTCAACTCCCAGAATTCCTGAGCCAGCCTACCTGGCTGGCTGAGGAATTCTGGGAGTTGAAGTCCACGAGGCCTAAAGGGCCCACAGTTCCCCACCTCTATAATAGAATGATCTAAAGGGAGAAAGAAAGGAAAAGAGCAAGGGGAAGCTCCATTTGTTGTTCAGGCTACAAGAGAAGTTCATTACGTGTCCAAAACAAAACATTTCCCCCTCTGTCAAGGAATAAGAGAGCCAGTTCGATCTAGTAGTTATGGCACCAGCCTAGAAAACTAAAGACTGATTTCCAGTCCTGCCCTTGGCATGAAAGCCAGCTGGGTAATTTTTGGCCAATCACCAAGATGCTGTGAGTTCTAGTCCCACCATAGACATGAAAACTGCTATGTTGGTTGTGAGCCAGTCCCTCTGTCAGTCCCACCCACCTCACAGAATTGTTCTGTGGTAAATAGGGAGGAGGAGTATGAGGCACATATGCTGTCCTCAGTGATTTATTAAAAAACATTAAGGGTGATAGATAAACACATAAGCTACAAGACAAGATGTAGTATTGGTCTACTGTGTCTAATGCCTTCCCCTGAGGGGTCAGCAACCCATGGCTCTGGAGCCACATGTGGCTCTTTCATCCCTCTGCTGCGGCTCCCTGTCACTGGTTGGCTCCACAATTGATAGGACAGGTAGAGGGAAAAGGACGCCATGCTAGGAGGAGACTCTATGGTGGGGGAACTGGAGTTCCAGTCGGCAGAAGGAAAAGGATGCCGCACTAGGAGGAGACTCTATGGTGGGGGAACTGGAGTTCCAGTCGGCAGAAGGAAAAGGATGCCACACTAGGAGGAGACTCTATGGTGGGGGGAACTGGAGTTCCAGTCGGCAGAAGGAAAAGGATGCCGCACTAGGAGGAGACTCTATGGTGGGGGAACTGGACTTCCAGTTGGCAGAAGGAAAAGGATGCTGCACTAGGAGGAGACTCTATGGTGGGGGAACTGGAGTTCCAGTCGGCAGAAGGAAAAGGATGCCGCACTAGGAGGAGACTCTATGGTTGGCTCCAGAATTGAATGGGGGTGGGGATTCGGGTGAGGACCTTTGTGGCTCTTTGAGTGTTTAAGGTTGCCGACCCCTGCCTTAAGTGGTTTTCAGCCCTGTGTTCCTGTTACGGCTGTCTCTGGGCAAGGTAAATCTGGGCTTCAGATCAGGAGACCTTTGCTGCGGCCTCCCCTCCAATTGCTTTCCTGTCGTTGCAGGACCGACAGTGAACGGGTGGTGCTGGAGCAGCTGCACACAGTCCCCTTTGTCCTCACCTCCACCGACAAAGCGGCAGGAGGGGTAAGTGTGGAATTGCCCCTCCAGGCGATTGACCTGCCCCTGGAGACGGTCTACGAACGCTTCCAGCAGACCTCCCATGGCTTCAAAGACCTCCTCAGCCACTACCTCAGCGGGGAGAAGCCCAAGGGCTTCCTGGAGACGGAAGAGATGCTCTTGGTGGGCAGCAGCCTGACCGGCATCGGCGAGCTGGCCCAGCGCCCGGATGGTACCCTCTGCCTGCAGCCCCCTTCGAACGGTGCCGGCTATTTCCTGTGCCTGGAGGATTGGCAGACCTTGCTATCCGGTCTGCAGTCGGCCAGCAGCTTCTGGAAATGGACAGCCTTGGTGTGCGGCTTGGTGGCTGCGGTGGTTATCCTAAGGTCCCTTCGTCGAGCCTACCGGATCCGCCAGCTGAATCGGGAGCGGGAGGAGCAACGGCAGGAATTTGAAGAGTACCTGAGGAATCACCAGGACGAAGAGCTGCCCGCCAACGCCTGCGTGGTGTGCTTGAGCAACCCGCGCGAGTGTGTCCTGCTTCCCTGTGGCCACATCTGCTTGTGCTTCCATTGTTTCCAGGCCTTGCCCAACTCTTCCTGTCCCATCTGCCGGGCTGACATAGACCGTGCGGTTCCCCTCTATCAGGCCTAGGGAGGGGGTGGCCTCCTACCCAGTCAGCTGCCCCTTGCGGCAAGCAATTAGGACCCTGCTGTTCACAATGGTTATATACTGGAGCAGTGTCTCAACTTTGGCAACTTTTAAAACAAGTGGACTTCAACTCCCAGAGTTCCCCAGTCACCCATGCTGGCGGGGAGGGGGGGGATTCTGGGAGTTGAAGTCCACCCATCTTAAAGTCGCCACGGTTTTTGAGACGTCCTATTAGAAACAAGCATCCCAATTGTGGGTTGAGGGACATCCAATCGCCTGAGGCACGTTGTCTCAAAGGATGTCCGTGGTCTCAAGAGGATCCCCCTCTGGGCAAATTCTTGCTCTAGGGAGGCATGTCCAGAGTAGATGTCTCAGCAAAAGCTGCTTTGATCACCCTTCCAGCTTTGGAAGAGAGATTAAAGAGTCCTTTTGGTTGCTCTCCTGTAGCTTTGAGACTCCAACCCCAGAATTCCGGGGGAGTTTTGGGACTTGTAATCCAAACCCATCTACAGAGCGCAGGGTTGGCTGAATTTATCTCTTGCACTGGGAGTCACCGAACTCCCAAACCTGCCTTGCTGGTTTGCAAACTTAAAGCAATAATTACTGTGAGAGGAAAAGCATCTTACCTAAATGATAGGAGCTGGGGATTTTTTTAAAAATTTAGAATTCTATTATTTGTTGTCCGTCAACCTCATTTGGCAGTCTTTGCTTCAGGATTCGAACTGTGGAATGCTGGGGTTACAGGACATAGATAACCAAGCCAGTTTGGGGGTTTCCATTGAAAATATTGACCGCATTTAACTTCATCCGCAATATCTTTTTAGCCGTTGTCAATGTCCTGGAACATTTCAAATCACCTGCTTCCGAATAGCCTCGAAGCTTCGGTTTTCTTGCCGATACGAAGTTTAAACTTCATTATCGGCTGTGTAGAGTTACTTACCTTAACTTCTCAACCTTAGCAACTTTTAAGAGGTGTGGGCTTCAACTCCCAGAATTCTGGGAGTTGAAGTCCACACCTCTTAAAGTTGCCATCTTAAGTCCACACAGCTTAAAACGCCCGAGTAGGGAACGAAAGATTTAATTGACATGCAAGCGGGCCTTTGCAGGAGCCGAGATGGGGCTGAATCAAGAAAACCTCTTGGTGCAGACATTTCTAGGCTGATACCAGTGAATACAGACTGGAGGACTAAGCCCTCAATTTTGCTGGAACCGTTCCTTTCAAGTCGGACATCTACCGAATGGCAGATGGTGTTTTAATCCTACAAGATTATGATTGATGTTAATGACTGCTTCTGCATTCATTTTGGAATTGCTGAGATCTTGCCTCTTGACATAACAAGGCTGGGAGGTGGAAGGCCCATCCCCGAGGGGGTTGCCGCCAAAAAACAACCTACCGTATTTGGCTGATGGCTTCCTTGCCAAGTGGGCTGCTTGCCAACCCTATTTTTCTTATCATCAAGCTCAGGACGAGCGGCAGAAGCTGGCGCTCGTCCGCGGCATGCCCAGTCCAACGAATCGTTTTGCTTTGCACTGTTTTCTATGATGAGCCGAGGTTTGGATGATGTTCCTCAGTTCTGCGCGCCGGGAATATGAAATCAAGAATTATTAAATGGACAAATCCATCAAGGCTGGTCTTGTCTCTTTTAATCTAAATACCAATAGAGTGGAGTTTGAAGGGGGAAGGAAAGATGAAGAGAGGAGATCCGGAAGGGCTTCTGCTTATTTTGGGGAAGTTGGGAATGAAAAAGGCACCAGTTTCTAGCAAAGGTGCCCAGAGATTTTTGTAACTTGAGGATGGACTCCCGTTCTGTTGAAAGTTCAAGGTTCAAAGCAGGTGTGAATTGCTAGGGAAAGGCAAAGGATAAAGAGACTATCCTGAGGATCATGATTTTGGTTCCACCACAAAACCGCGTTCGACTAAAGCGCGCTCGACGAAACCGCGTAGCTGACGTCATCACAGGGCGACAACAGCGCGGAGACAGAAGCACGCTGTAAACGCTAAACCTAAAATTAACCCCTAAACCTAACCCCCCTAAACCTAATCCTAAACCTAACCCTAAACCTAACCCTTAACCTAAACCTAACCCTAACCCTTACCCTAACCCTTAACCTAACCCTAACCCTAAAGCTAACCCTTAAGTTGAATCGGCTTGCTTTCAAAGCGCTATTTAAAGCGCCCTTCTTTCTCCGTGCTCGCTGTTGTTGCCCTGTTGATGACGTCAGCGACGCGGTTTAATCGGGCGCGCTTTAGTCGAGCACGGTTTTGTCGTGCCACGCATGATTTTAACCAAGGTAGTGTATTAGTTAAGGCACCAGGCTAGAAATCAAGAGATTGTTCCACTCACACTCGGGCACAAAGCCACATTGGGTGACTTTGGACCAATCCAGAGGTGGGTTCCTACCGGTTCGGCCGAATAGGTAGTAACTCGGGCAGACACCGTACCAGTTCTATCCTGGGCACTGCCATCTTTATTGTCTGTTCTGCACAGACGCAGAACAATCTTCATAGATTTTAATGGTGTGTGCATGTGTAGACCTTTTTAAGTGCAAATGTGTGTATGCACAGGCAAAAAATTTTGGGCACCAAACCGGTAGTAATGCCAGCAGGAACCCGCAACCACCCAGCCCGGACCAATCACTAGCAGACTAAGAGTTCCTCAGGCACAAAGCCAACTGAATGACTGGGCCAATCATCAGGAGTCTTGTGAGTTCTAGTTCCGCCTTAGTAAAGCTGTCCGAATGACATTGCGCTAATCACAAGGAGAGAGAGTTCTAGTGCCACCTTAGGCACACAGCCACCTGGGTGATCTTCAGTCAGTCATGTGAAGAACGGTTGCAGGAACTGGGTATGTCTAGTTTAATGAAAAGAAGGACTGGGGGAGACATGATAGCAGTATTCCAATATCTCATGGGCTGCCACAAAGAAGAGGGAGTCAAGCTATTCTCCAAAGCTCCTGAGGGCAGGACAAGAAACAATGGATGGAAACTAATCAAGGAGAGAAGCAACTTAGAACTGAGGAGAAATTTCCTGACAGAACAATTAATCAGTGGAACAGAAATTGTCTCCAGAAGTTATAAATGCCCCAACACTGGAAGTTTTTAAGATGTCCTTTCTTGCCACCGTTGTTAAGTGAATCACTGCAGTTGTTAAATTAGTAATGCAGTTGTTAAGTTAGTAACATGGTGGTTAAGTGAATCTGGCTTCCCCATTGATAAGGTCGTGAAACATGACACCCCCTCCCCACTCTTCCCGACATTGCAACCGTCATAAAATACGTGCCAATTGCCAAGCATCTGAATTTTGATGACATGAACCTGGGGGATGCAGCGTGGTTGTGTAAACAATGGTCACCAGTCATTTTTTTCAGTGCCGTGGTATAACGTCAGTCACTAAACGAATGGTTATCCGTCGAGGACTACCTGCACTCACCGGAAAAAGGAGTTTGGGCCATTCAGCTGCCCAGCCGTTCAGCTTTCTACTGGTAAGAAAAAGGAAGTGGGGGGGGACTACTTAATTTTTATTTTATTTATTTTATTTTATCTTTCATTCACTTGGGGGACCTAATTTCGCCCTTTAAGGCAACCAGAGGCCAGATTAAGCAGCATTATGCAGCAGGCTTTGATGGCGATGTTGCCACAATAATAATAATAAAAGCAGCAGGCAAATGGAAAGCAGTTTGAAGGACTCGGTGACTCAGCTTTCCGGTGGGTGGGAGCTGATCCCCCCCCCCATCCCGCCCGCCCAGCTAGCTATGAACCAAGCATCCAGCGCAGAGTTGACTCAGCATTTAACCCATCTCGTTTCAGCAAAAGAACAGTTCCCGCCCCTCCAGCTTTGCACAGACAGACAGTTTCCACCGTGGAAAAGTCGGCTGTCATTTCCATTTGTTCTACGCACATTTCAAAAAAAAATAAATGTCTCCAATCGGTTGGAAGAAAGACGACACCTATTTGTGCATGCAACACACGGGGGCCAAACCTCAAGGAGGAGGGGGGGGGTGAAGACTTTCCCCAAGCGGGGACAGACGAGCGCTTTATCATCGTTTTTAAGACTGGCGTTCCCACAACGCTCTTCGCTGGATTGCAGAACTAACCCGTTTTCTGTTTTGCATGTACGTTGATGTAGACGCTAAGCGGTTCAATTTGCACTGCATTACTAAGATACAAACCAACACACACAAACACACACACAGCAACTCTTTTGCTTCTGAATGCTCACCTTGGGGAGCAGACGCAGGACAATTCCAGCAAACTGAATTATTTCCTCCCCATTTCGAGGGGGAGGTTTGTGGCGGTGGGGAAGGGGTTGTCAGCAAATTTTGGCTCTGCCAAGAATTACTTTAAGAAAATCCATTGATGTGGGAACCATGTTCTGTGGCTACCTGGCTTTATGGGTCTGCGTAGATCAGAACACCTGAACTGGACCGGCATATCTTCAAAGCATACCAGATTGCCTAAACCCCTTAAAAGTTCGGGGGAGATAAACAGATTAATAGAGTTGGAAGGGACCTTATAGGCCATCTAGTCCAACCCGCCCCCCCTGCTCAAGCAGGAGACCATACACCATTTCTGACAAATGGCAGTCCAATCTCTTCTTGAAAGCCTCCAGCTGCCACAACTTCCAAAGGCAACTTCTGTTCCATGGGTTGATTGTTCTCACTGTCAGAAAGTTCCTCCTTATTTCTTGGTTGAATCTCTCCTTGTTCAGTTTCCATCCATTGTTCCTTGTCTGACCTTCAGGTGCTTTGGAGAATAGCTTGACCCCCCTCCTCTCTGTGGCAGCCCCTCAAATATTGGAACGCTGCTATCATGTCACCCCTGGTCCTTCTCTTCATTAGACTATCCATGCCCAGTTCCTGTAACCGTTCTTCATATTTTAGTCTCCAGTCCCCTGATCATCCTGGTTGCTCTTCTCTGTACTCTTCTAGAGCCTCAACATCTCTTTTTATAATGTGGTGACCAAAACTGGATGCAGTTTCTTTCTGGTGTAAATAGATCTGGTAGAAAGGAGAGGATGCAGGGTTTTTTTTAGCACAACAAACATTCTTTGCAAATTCCCTTGTAGGCTAAAGTTAGGATGGGCTCTTTAAATGTGATTCTACATTTGGGGTTCCTGATACTCAGTAGGATGTGTTTGGACAGGATGCTGGGTGAAAACAGAGTCGGGAGATTTCTGGATCAGCAGATTGAGGGGAGCCAGGCTCCATTTTAGCAAGTTGTGTGAACTAAAGGGGCTGCCACAAAGAAGGGGAGGGGGCAGCCTATTCTCCAAACCATTTGAGGGCAGAAGCAATGGGTGGAAACTAATCAAGGAGACAAACAACCTAGAAATAAGGAGAAATTTCTTGATAGTGAGGACAATTAATCAGTGGAACTGCTTGCCTCCAGAAGTTGTGGATGCTCTAACACTGGAAGTTTTTAAGAAGAGATTGGATAACCGTTTGTCTGAAATGGTGTAGTAGGATTTCCTGCTTGAGCAGGAGGTTGGATTAGAAGACCTCCAAGGTCCCTTCCAATACTGTTATTCTATTCCTATTCTATTTTATTCCATTCTATTATTCTGAACCAGGATGTGATTGTGAAATCATTGTTTGTTGTTAGGGGCTTACATGTGATGTAAACCCAGCAGGTAGGTTTTATTCATCTTAAGTTTAGAGTTTAATTGCAAATAATACTTTTTCCCAAAATCTCCATGTTAATCAGTAGCAACAAAGATTGCGGTTAGGATAAATTAAGATCATTAAAAGTTTAACATACTCCAAGCTCATTTTTAAGTGCATAAAAAAAAGCTTATAGTTCTGATGAAAGAAATGTCCTTCTGGGTTCGGCTCCAAGTGGGGAAAAAGACACTGGAGACATGGAAGCTGCTTGGAAAGATGGTTTATTGGTGGACAGGACCACATGGCTTGAGCCCTGAACAGAAAAGGTGATCACCTGCTTCAATGTTGGGGAGAAGAAGAGAAGGGCTGAGGGAGGGGCTTGCTGGGCTTTTTATAACCTCTTCAGTCCCACCTCTCTGTTTCCTGTTCCTGTGTAAGAAATGTATTCTGATTGGTTGTCAGACTCCCATGGGGCCATGCAGGGGCAAGTCTCAAGGCTGCCTTTTGAATCCAGGTTTGGTTGAGTTCTTGGATGCCCTGTGGTCAGTTGAGTAAAGGGCCAATATTATCATGCTTTAATCCCATCCCCCCTGGGGCTGAAGTGGAGAAGCCTTTATTATGTAAAGTGGACTAGCTTGGCTTTCTTAATGGCCCATTGACAAAGTGGGGATGGGCAGGAAGCTGCAGGAAGCTATTCTGTCTTTTAAAACCTGTTTCTTCCTTTTCACATCCAGAGAAATATTCTGCCTTTTCAATATTTCCTAGGATATTTCATTTTTTTCTGGGAGAGGGCTGGGTGATAACTTCCTACAGTTTGCTGTTTGGTTTTTTGCCTTTCAGCTGCCAGGTTATGTTCACATGCTCCACTTAAACCAGGTTGACTGGACCCTGCAGTTGCATTCCCACATGAGAAGCTCGATGAGGGCTTGCCTTGCGAGGATTTGTTTCGGTTTTGTTTTATTTGAGCTTCGTATGTGGCTCAAGCTCAGTCTTCTGGCTGCCTTATGGGTCAACCTTCTGCCAAGGGTGTGGGTGGAAGCTGATGTTACTTTTGGGGTGTTTGAAAACCAAGGGCACTAGCGCCGTCAGTAGTCCACCATGTTAATGTCTGTTACCTCCAGCAGGGGGAGCCTGTGAGATGCATTTGGTGGAAGAAAAGGAAGGGGCTACGGGGGTCCCCAATGTATTTTTTTGCATATCAATCAATGCAGTGAGAAAAACCTAGAAAAGGGAGCAGGTGCCTGGCTTAAGGCAATTGGTTTAGTTCAGAAATTCAAGATACAACTCATGGCCATTCATGAAGGAGAGGGGATAATAGTGGGTTCCACAACAAAACCGCGTTCGACTAAAGCGCGCTCGACGAAACCGCGTACCTGACGTCATCACAGCGCGACGAAAAAAGCACGCTGTGAGCGCTAAAGCTAAAATTAACCCCTAAACCTAAACCTAACCCCCCGAAACCTAACCCTAACCCTAACCCTTAACCTAACCCTAAACCTAACCCTAACCCTAACCCTAACCCTTAACCTAACGCTAAACCTAACGCTAACCCTAACCCTAACCCTTAACCTAACGCTAAACCTAACGCTAACCCTAACCCTAACCCTTAACCTAACCCTAAACCTAACCCTAACCCTAACCCTAACCCTTAACCTAACGCTAAACCTAACGCTAACGCTAACCCTAACCCTAACCCTTAACCTAACGCTAAACCTAACGCTAACCCTAACCCTAACCCTTAACCTAACGCTAAACCTAACGCTAACCCTTAACCTAAACCTAACCCTAACGCTTAAGCTAACCCTAAACCTAACCCTAAACCTAATCCTTACCTTAACGTGAAACGGCTTGCTTTCAAAGCGCTTTTTAAAGCGCCCTTTTTTCTCTGCGGTCGCTGTTGTCGCACTGCTGATGACGTCAGCGACGCGCTTTAATCGGGCGTGCTTTAGTGGACCGCGGTTTTGTCGTGCCACGATAATAGTGTATCTATGGAGCATATTACAGGGAGGCGGTGGCTCAGGGGCTAAGACGCTGAGCTTGTTGATCAGAAAGGTCGACAGTTCGGTGGTTCGAATCCCTAGCGCCGCGTAATGGAGGGAGCTCCCATGACTTGTCCCGGCTTCTGCCAACCAAGCAGTTTGAAAGCACATAAAAATGCAAGTAGAACTGCGATCAGAATATGTTGCTGAGCAAGACGGTTGCTAAGGGAGTCCTGCTCAATTTTCCAAACTTTTGGCCATGGTAGTTCAGCAAATCACTTCGGATACAGATTGACAGAGTTGGAAGGGACCTTGTAGGTCATCTAGTCCAACCCCCCCCCCCCAAGCAGACCCTACACCATTTCATATTGCACTTCATATACTAAGTGAAGGGACGCGGTGGCTCAGTTGCTAAGACGCTGAGCTTGTCGATCAGAAGGTCAGCAGTTCAGCAGTTTGAATCCCCAGCGCTACGTAAGGGAGTGAGCCCCCGCTACTTGTCCCAGCTTCTGCCAAAAGCAGTTTGAAAGCACATAAAAATGCAAGTAGAAAAATAGGAACCACCAATTGATACGCTTTCTACAAGATGTAACAAAAGATTATTCTTTTTTTGTGTGTGTTTTTGTTTAATTAAAACAATTTTAAAAATTTCAAAAATAATAATAATGAACCAGCCGCCAAGCATCTGACTCTTGATCACGTGACTATGGAGATGTTGGAAAAGTCGTAAGTGTGAAAGCTGGTCGGTCCTAAGTCACTTTTTTCAGTGCCGTGGTAACTTTGAATGGTCACTAAATGAACTGTCGTAAGTTGAGGACTACCTGCCCTGAAGTGGGATTGATCATTACCTGTTTGTCCAAAGTTTTTATGACGGTTGCAACCTCCCAGGGTCAGGTGATTGCCATTTGCAACCTTCCCTGCTGCCTTCCAAGCAAAGTTGGAAGCTGGACTCACTTAATGACCTCATGATTTGCTTAACAACTTAACAAAGAGGCTTAACAACCACGGCCAAAAGGTTGAAAAATTGAGTGGGACTCATTTGAGAACTCTCTTGCTCTCCTGCTTGGGCGGTGGGTTGGACTAGATGACCTACAAGGCCCCTTCCAACTCTGTTATTCTATTCTCTTCTGCTCTGATCCCAATTCATTGTGAGTTGAGGATTACCTGCAATGAATTTTCAAGTGGTTGCATACAGGTAGTCCTCGATTTACGGCAATATGTTTAGTGACCGTCCAAAGGGATAATGTTGCTGAACAAAGGGACAGACAACCAGTCCTCGCACTTACAACCATCCCATGGTTTAATTCTAAACAGAACTCAGTATGCAGAGGCGCTGGCTACATTTAGGCTGCTGCACCAAAAAATTCATTGTGGGTGTAAGTTCCTCAACTTACAACTGCGATCAGAATATGTTGCTGAGCAAGACGGTTGCTAAGGGAGTCCTGCTCAATTTTCCAAACTTTTGGCCATGGTAGTTCAGCAAATCACTTCAGATACAGATTGACAGAGTTGGAAGGGACCTTGTAGGTCATCTAGTCCACCCCCCCAAGCAGACCCTACACCTTCATATTACACTTCATATACTAAGTGAAGGGATGCGGTGGCTCAGTTGCTAAAACGCTGAGCTTGTCGATCAGAAGGTCAGCAGTTCAGCAGTTTGAATCCTTAGTGCTGCGTAACAGAGTGAGCCCCCGTTACTTGTCCCAGCTTCTGCCGACCTAGCAGTTCGAAAGCATGTAAAAATGCAAGTAGAAAAATGGGGACCACCTTTGGTGGGAAGGAAACAGCGTTCTGTGCGCCTTCGGCGTTTCGTCCTGCCGGCCACATGACCACGGAGACGTCTTTGGACAGCGCTGGCTCTTCGGCTTTGAAACGGAGATGAGCACCGCCCCCTAGAATCAGGAATGGCTAGCACATATGTTACGAGGGAACCTTTACTTTTACCTTATGCTAAGCGAATCATGCGGTCATTAAGTGAATCCAGCTTCCAACATTGACTTTGCTCTGAAGCCAGGAGGGACCATCGCAAATGGGGAATCACGTAAACTCGGGAGGCTGCAACCGGCATAAGAACCTGCCAGTTGTGGGGATTCTCTGGTGGCAGTGAGTTCCGAGGGCTGATTGTAAGTCACTTTTTCCAGTGCCATTGTAACTTTGAACGGTGGCTAAATGCTTGGCCATAAGGGGAGGGCTACAGGTAGTCCTCTACATACGACCACCAGCCCAAAATTCTCTGTTACTAAGCGAGACATTTGTTAAGTGAATTTCATCCCATTTTAGGATCTTTCCTGGCAGAGCTCTTAAGGGGAACCTGGCTTCCCCATTGACTTTGCTTGTGAGTAGGTTGCAAAAGGGGATCCCATGACCCCCCCCCTTTAAGCGTTGTCAGACTGCAACCGTCATAAATACAAGTCAGTTGCCAATCATCTGAATCTTGACCGTAGGGATGCTGCAGCAGCGAGAGGTGTGAAAAAACAGTTGCAATCCGCTCTTTTCAGTGCTGCTGTAACTTCCAACGGTCACTAAACAAGCTGTATGTTAGTCAAGGACCACCTGTACCTGTTACTTGTGAGTAACGCGAGCTTCTTGCAGGCAGCAGGCCCTGACTGTTCTCATCCCCAAGTCCCTGGACCTCGAAAAGGAGGCTTTGCTGACTCAGATAGACTTGCCCTGCTGTTGCAGTTCTGCTCCTGATTCATCGCCCTCCTGGTGACTAATCTACAGGTTCTGCAGAATTGAAATCTGCTGAAGACCGTTCCAGATTGCTGGGAAAATATCCCAGAGGCATGTATGATAATACCTCAGAAGTGAAGGAATGTGAGGGAGGCGCTCATCTCTTAGCTAGAAACTTTAAGGTTAGCCTACGTAAGTTGTGTTGTGAATAATTCCCTCAACTGTGTAAGGTAGAAACATCCTGCAGCTCTTTGCAAAATGTACTGATTTTGGTTCATGTTATCCTTGGGGTGGGGGTGGGGAGATGGACTGTGTATGTGTGTGAGTATGTATGTGTGTGTTTGTGTGTTCCTTTCAGGGGTCTCAGCTGCTGAGGTGAACCCAGCAGATGAGTTACCAGCTATAGCATTTTTAATTAATGCAGACCTTACTGTGGCTTGTTACTTCCGATTTAGCACACCGGGCGAATCTATTTCAAGTCTGCCGGGTTCATTTTTGTTCTGCTCCCATCCTGCTCTCTCTGATGCTTCCCCCCCCCTTTCCCTCCCCCTCTTTCCTTCCAGTCCGGTTGGTTTTAAGTGAATAATAAAATGGGGTGGGTGGGTGCTGGGCTGCAGAATGACACACAACCACCAGTGTTTCCTCACCTGGGACACTATAAGGTAGAGGAGACCTCACATCTGTGTTCCAGTGTTTGAGGGGCTTCTACTATTTTCCAAAGCACCAAAAGACAAGCCCAGAAGCAATGGATGGAAACTAACCAAGGAGAGGAACTAAGGAGGAAATCCCTAATGGCTGGAGCAATCAACCAATGGAACAGGTTGCCTTTAGAAGTTGTGGGTGCTCCCCAGTGGTGGGATTCAAAATTTCTACTACCGGTTCTGTGGGTGTGGCTTGGTGGGCATGGCATGGCTTGGTGGGAGTGGCTTGGTGGGAGTGGCAGGGAAAGGATACTGTAGAATCTCCATCCCTCCTCCCCGGTCAGCTGGGACTCAGGAGGCAGAGAATAGATGGGGGCGTGGCCAGCCAGAGGTGGTATTTGCCAGTTGTCTGAACTACTCAAAAATTTCCGCTACCGGTTCTCCGGAACTGGTCAGAACCTGCTGAATACCACCTCTGATGCTCCATCACAGGAGGATTTTAAGAAAAAAAATGGATACCCATTTGTCTGAAGTGGTGTAGGTTTTCCTGCCTAAGCAGAAGGCTGGACTAGAAGACCTCCAAGGTCCCTTCACAACTCTGTTATTCTATGCTCTAAGATGTGTGGACTTCAACTCCCAGAATTCCCAAGTCAGCATTGCATTATAACCTTAGAGACCATCTAGTCCAGTGTTTCTCAAGCTTGGCAAGTTGAAGATGTGTGGACTATTAACCCCCAGCATGGCTGACTAGAGAATTCTGGGAATTGAAGTCCACACATCTTAGAATTGCCCAGGTTGAGAAACACTAGATCAGTAATGGCGAACCTTTTCGGCACTGAGTAACCAAACAGAAACAAGCATTCATGCATGTGCGTATGTGCTGGAAACTAGCTGGCCGTCATGTGCGTACCTGTTTTTTGGCCATTTTTTCGGGCCTTATTCTGGCTGTATTTTGGAGTTTTGGCCCAAAAACGAATGAAAAATGGCCTGTAAATGTCCTGGAAAACAGCTTGAAAAACGACCTGGTTTTTGGCTATTTTTCAGGCTGGTTTTTTTGGTCTGTTTTTGGATCTTTTTCTGGGCCGTTTTCAGATAGTTTTTCAAGTGGTTTGGGGGCCATTTTTCGGGCCATTTTCTGGTGCTCCGACATCTGTGAAGACCAGCTGGCTGGCACACATGTGTGTGCCGGAAATCAGAAGAGCAGCTGGTGATGGTGCACATGCCCACATTGAGGGCTCTGGGTGCCACCTCTGGCACTCATGCCATTGGTTCGCCATCACTGCACTTGCAGGCAGCCCCAGATCCTGAAGCCTTGGGGATGCACCTCAATTCTGAGGGAATAAAACTTGACCATCCTTGGCATAAAGGGATAAGTGGGTGCCTTGTGCTAGATTTCCCAAAGGCCAGATATCTGCTTGATGCTTCGCAACCCAGTTCCTCAATTCGTGGGCCTAGAAGTTTGTTTCCCAAAGCCAAATCGAATTGACTTTCCAGATTGAGCCCAATGTCCTCTTTGCCCTGTTGATGCTTTGACGTGGCTGCTGGTGGTGGTGGTGGGAATCTGCTTTCTCCCCCCCCCCCCACACACACTCCCT
Source organism: Thamnophis elegans (assembly GCF_009769535.1). Taxonomy (NCBI): domain Eukaryota; kingdom Metazoa; phylum Chordata; class Lepidosauria; order Squamata; family Natricidae; genus Thamnophis; species Thamnophis elegans. The sequence goes on from NC_045550.1 coordinate 65,540,735, forward strand.
CCCCTCAGCTGCCAAAGAGGACTTGTCTTCAGCAACAAGGCTCAACCGCCGGGCTCATTCTCGGGGTTTCTATGGCAACCACACACTCCCCATCGGGTGCTGTGCTCCTTGATCAGTCACATCGCTTTGGCACCTCGGTTGCCTTGGAGATGCATCCCTGGGTGTGTTGCATAGCCACAGCTCATATGGGGTTTGGGTTTTGTTGGGGAAGGGAAGGGAAATAGCTTTGGGAAGGCCTGGAGGGCGAGGAGGAAGGGAGGGATGGACAGAGGGGAACAAAAGAAAGGCTTCCTGCAGGACAGGCCAAAGCCTCACCACAACAGGTTTCTTCCTCTTTTCATTGAAAGAAGGACAAAAACTTGTACGATCCTGTTTGGACTTCATTTCCTGGCCCCAGAGCGATTCTGGAAGGCAGTCCATGATTGGGCAATCACCTTTAAGAAACTGAATACAGAATAACAGAAGAATTGGAAGGGACCTTAGAGGTCTTCTAGTCCAACCCCCTGCTCAAGCAGGAAATCCTGTTCCGTTTCAGACAAACAGCTGTCCAATCTCTTCTTAGAAACCTCCAGTGTTGGAGCATTCACAACCTCTGGAGGCAAGCCGTTTCAGTGATTGTTTTCACAGTCAGGAAATTCCTCCTTAGTTCTAGATTGTTGCTCTCCTTGGTTAGTTTCCATCCATTGCTTCTTCGTCTTGCCTTCAGATGTTTTGTAGGATAAGTTGTCCCCTCTCGTCTTTGTGGCAGCCTCTCAAATATTGGAGGACTGCTATCAAAGAATGGGGCCTATGATTTTATTAACAGGTTAACAGAGTTGGAAGGGACCTTGTAGGTCATCTAGTCCTACCCCCTGCTCAAGCAGGAGACCCTATGTTAGGAATATAATCTAACGGTTGGGTTGGCAATATATAAATCATGTAACAATGCTATCCCTGTTTCTTTAAATCATACTGTAAAATGTGATTGATTGCTGTTTTCCTCAATCAGCCAGAACGACTGTTAGCTCTCTGTTTGTTAAATGCTGGGCTGATCTGATCTGATTTGGAAGCTGGCTGTTAGAAAGTGCCGCAAGCTATTGTAAGTTTTGCAACTGTTAGCCAACTTTGAGTACTGACCTGATTATATGATACTGGACTATGTTATTTGGATTAACCCCTAACTGAAAGACGTTGATGACTGGCTGTCTTATCCGTGTATGACTTGGACTGTTTGATGGACTCTGATAACTCCCATTTCCACGAAAGTAAAAGCCTATTTAAACTGCAGTGTCTCTGTATGCTGGTTTGTGTGTTCTCCAACACAACTCTCCCAACGCTTCTCTGAACGCACTTGCTCTCCCAACGGGGAGCTTACTTAACACCCTATCTACCATTTCATGCCATTCCTAGTCCTTCCCTTCATTAGACTAGACATACCCAGTTCCTGCAACCATTCATCGTATGGTTTACAAGACACGTTTGTGAGAATCATAAATGTGTTTCACAAAGCATACTTATGTCCATGCAGCATAGCTATACATGTGTATCTGGCCCTTATTATTTTTACAAATATCTGAAGGTGGTAAACATATCTCATCCCTCTTCCTCCTTCCAAGGTGGCGCAGTGGTTAAATGCAGCACTGCAGGCTACTGCTAGATCAGCAGGTCAGCGGTTCAAATCTCACCGGCTCAGGGTTGACTCAGCCTTCCATCCTTCCGAGATGGGTAAAATGAGGACCCAGATTGTTGGGGGCAATATGCTGACTCTCTGTAAACCGCTTAGAGAGGCCTGAAAGGCCTATGAAGCGGTATATAAGTCTACTGCTATTGCTATTGCTTCCTATTTTCCCCAAAACACCAACCCTGTGGGGTGAGAGAGAGAGAGACTGGCCGAAACTCATCCAACTGGTTTTCATGCCTAATTCATGATTTAGGGTGTCAGGTTTCCTAAAAATGCCTTAATTGATTCATGAGTATCGAACCAAGTTTCAATACAAAACTAGTCATTTATTAGGAGCACCGTTAGGCAAGGCCTTTTCGCAGTCAGATCTAAGCTTTGTTTGAGTTATAGCTGAACTTTACCCCTGTTCCTTCCCTCTCCACAGTCTGTGTCATAAATCACATTGCCCAATGAGGTGCACCCCTCCCAAGCCTGCTGCAGTAATCTGAGATACGACTTTAGCCGAAAGTGTGCATGGAATGTGCTTCCCCACTTCTCTCACTATGGAAACTTTAGGAGTTGATAATGTGTCTTGCACAAATCCATATGTCTTAAAGTGGTCAAGATTGGATAGCGCTGAGTTATTGTTTTGGCTGAGGAATTCTGAGAGTTGAAGTCCACAAGTCTTAAAAGTGATCAGGATTGGACACCTCTGAGCTATTGTTTTGGCTGAGGAATTCTGGGACTTGAAGTCCACAAGTCTTAAAAGTGATCAGGATTGGACACCTCTGAGCTATTGTTTTGGCTGAGGAATTCTGGGACTTGAAGTCCACAAGTCTTAAAAGTGGTCAGGATTGGACACCTCTGAGCTATTGTTTTGGCTGAGGAATTCTGGGACTTGAAGTCCACAAGTCTTAAAAGTGGTCAGGATTGGACACCTCTGAGCTATTGTTTTGGCTGAGGAATTCTGGGACTTGAAGTCCACCCTTCTTAAAGTGGCCAAGGTTGAGGAACTCTTACTGGGTTGATGAAAAGATGCAGTGCAGAAGGCCATAGTAATGGAAGCTCACTTTGGGCAATGTTAAAGTGCTTCCTTGTTTACCTCAGAAATTACAGCGACAGTTTCTCTTCAGCCTTTGTGCCTCTTATGTTTTAAGCTGCCCAGAGTGTCCATGGGAGGCTTGTAAAATTTATAAGCAAATAAAATACATTTGGAGTCTTTTCTATCCAGTTCCTTGATCCCTGAATGAATGCCTCTTCACAGGCCTGGCTTTTAATGGCTGGGATCAAAGATCACACTGGGCTCCCACTCTAGGGATGTCCCTTCAACTCTCCCACCCACCCTTCTTAATTTTGCTGGCCATTTGACCCCTTTGGAGAACTAAAAGAAACACGGGATACAGTCCTTGGCTTACAACCATTCGTTTTGTGACTGTCCAAAGTTACAATGGCACTGAAAAAGGTGACTTATGCCAGGTTTTTCACACTTGGCATCCCTTGCAGCATCCCCATGGTCACGTGATTAAAATGCGGACTTGGGGTCTGCTTCAGCCTCCTGGTGGGGGGCTTTGGGCGAAGGATGGAGGGAAGGGCCACTGAGGGCCTCGTTCCAGTGGGGCTGCATCATGGCCTGGAACAAGCTGACCATCTCAGCCCACTGAGCCTCCAGGTGCAGTTACCTGGCCTTGCACTCCCGCAAGTCTTCCCTCTGCTTGGAAAGCCTATGCGCGTAGTCCTCAGTGAGGTGCTTCTGCTGAGCCGCCTCCTCGGTCAGATTCAATTTGAACTGAGCTGTTTTGCCAACTCTTTCTCATGGTGGCTGCTCAGCTCCTGTTGGGATCCTAAGGAGCCCAGGCAGGGAGGGGAGGAGTGGCTGGGAGGGGAGGGGCGAGTAGAGGCTGGCAAGGCACCCCTTGACATGAATGACATTGATTTGGCCACACCCACCCAGTCACATGACCACATTGTCACGCCCACCGAGCCGGCCATTAGGCAAATCGTATTAGTGGTCCGCGGGATTTAAAATTATGGATTTAGTGGTCCCTGAAGTCAGAAAGGTTGGTGACCCCTGAGTTAAATTAGTCAGTTTGGTGGAGTAAAGTCAGGCATCTGCCTAGAAACTGGGAGACCTGAGGCTGGGTGATCTTGGGCCAGTCCCTTTCTCTCAGCCTTAGGAAGAAGGCAATGGCAACCCCACTTCTGAAATCTTGCCAAGAAAACTGCAGAACGGTCAGCGGAGATCAGGCATTTGGTATAAAGCAAGATTTCTCAACCTTGGCACCTTGAAGCTGCATGGACGTCAAGTCCTATAAGTCCACCAGACAGGGAATTCTGGGAGTTGAAGTCCCCGCATCTTAAAGTGTTTATCAACCTTGGCAACTTTAAGATGTGGGGGACTTCAATTCCCAGAATTCTCTGGCTGGGGAAGTCTGGGAGTCAAAGTCCCACATCTTAAAGTGTTTATCAACCTTGGCAACTTTAAGATGTGGGGGAGAGCCGAGGTGGCGCAGTGGTTAAATGCAGCACTGCAGGCTACTTCAGCTGACTGCAGTTCTGCAGTTCGGCTGTTCAAATCTCACCGGCTCAGGGTTGACTCAGCCTTCCAGCCTTCCGAGGTGGGTAAAATGAGGACCCGGATTGTTGTTGGGGGCAATATGCTGACTCTGTAAACCACTTAGAGAGGACTGAAAGCCCTATGAAGCGGTATATAAGTCTAACTGCTATTGCTACTTCAATTCCCAGAATTCTCTGGCTGGGGAATTCTGGGAGTTGAAGTCCCGCATCTTAAAGTGTTTAACAACCTTGGCAACTTTAAGATGTGGGGGACTCCAATTCCCAGAATTCTCTGGCTGGAGAATTCTGGGAGTCGAAGTCCGCGCATCTTAAAGTGTTTATCAACCTTGGCAACTTTAAGATGTGGGGGACTTCAATTCCCAGAATTCTCTGGCTGGGGAATTCTGGGAGTCGAAGTCCGCGCAGCTTAAAGATGTCAAGGTCGACGAACACTGGTGTAGAGGCCAAGGCGCAGGCTAGGAAAAAACAGGAAACTGTGAGTTCTAGTCCCACTTCGGCACAAAGCCAGATAGATGACCTTGCGCCAATTCTTCTCTCTCGGTCCCAGGAAGGAAATAATGGAAACCACTTCCAAAAACACCCCAAACCCAGAAAACTGCAGTCGCCAACAGTAAGGAAGGCGTCCGCGCACCCGTAGGAAGTTAGATACAGATATGCAACGCTAGCTCTAACGTTCAAGAAATGAATTCCTTGATTTAAGCAACATTAGCATCCTGCTGGTCACAAATGACTTTGGAAATCCTCCAGCCAGTTTGCGGGCGAGAGAGAAATTGGGCGAAGGATTACTCCAGGGGAAATGTTCTTCTCCTTGGCAGAAATGCCGAAACCAAATTCTCCGGCCTCCAATGGAAAAATAGAACACGGAGACAGAGGGGCGGCGGGTTGGGGTGGGGGTGGGGGGCGCGGAGGAAATATCGCAGGAGGTTTTTCTCTGCCGGCACAACACCAGCATCGGGGAAGCCACCATGCGGAGGAGCCCCAAAGAATGAAATTATGCCTTTCCTATGGAAATTGTGTGTTGCTTCTGAGAAACAAAAAGGAAACAGCTGGGGTAAGCCTCTGCGAGCTTAAACATTTCCACAAAAATTACTAAGCCGCCCAAACAGTTGCTGAAAGAAAGGGAAGGCAACACACACACACACATACACACACACACACACACACACACACACACAGCCCAGGGGTAGGTTCCTGCCAGTTCTAACCTCTTCTGTAGAAGAGGTTCCCCAAATCTACAGTGCCATTTAGATTTTAGAACCGGTTCCAGCTCCCTCCCCCCCGCCCGTCCTCACATCATCAAGATGAAGAGCGAGAGGAGGAATTCTGGGAGTTGAAGTCCACAAGTCTTAAAGCTGTCAAGTTTAATCACCCCTAAGTTATTTTTCTAAAGGGTTAGGGGTGCAAGAGTCTTGTAACTTGACAGCTTTAAGACTTGCATGCTTCAAATGCCAGAGTTTCTGAGCCAACATTTTGGTTGCTAAGCAAGAGGGTTGTTAAGTGAGTTTCACCACATTTTACAAGTTCGCCACTCCCACCCGGTCACATGGCCGGGAAGCCACTCCCACCAAAGCAGCCCACATCTACAGAAGAGGTTCTAAAAAAATTTGAAACCCACCACACTCTCTCTCTCTCTCTCTTTCTCTCCCTCCCTCCCTCCCTCCCTCCTTCTCTCTCCTCCTTCAGCTATATTATAGTAATGTTTCACCATTCAATTTTTAAAAACCTTTTTTAAAAATACCCACTCCTCAGCCACCCCATATTTGCCAATCTCACACAATCCAATGTCAGCAACCACAGAGAGGAGGAAGAGTTCCTTGTGATCCACCCAATGGGACTAAAGGATCACGTTCACCCACCTGATTTCCTAATCCGATTTACCTCTGGTTTGTAGCTCCTAGAGCCATAATGCCGAACCTCTGGCACATGTGTCACAGGTGGCACATGGAACCAGTTATGGGTTCCGGATCCTGTTCCAACCGGTACGGTTAGAACAGGCCCGGTGGCGTCCACATACGCATGCATCTTAGCGCCTCCGCGAGCCTCCGCAACGATGCAGTTGCTCAGTGCCGAAGACTTAAAAGACTGGTAAGGAATTCAGGTGGGCAGGTGGGCCCTCCGGAGCACCGGAACGGTATCCGGTGCTCCGGGCAGACTCCAGTACGCCCGTACCAGGGCGTACTGCCTGCAACCCACCACTGCGGGGAACCCTCTCTGAGGGCAAGCAAGCCATTGCCCAACTCAGTTCCACAGGTCAGCTGATTTTCAGGTCTGTGCCACACATGCAGGAGTCGCATGTGTGGGGAGGCGGGGGGATGACATGCGCATGTGCGGGGGGGTCATGGGGGTGTGGCGCCACCCCTCTGGCACCCCATTTCTGGTTTCAGGAGGCTTCAGGGAGGCCAGCTAGGCCCAAAATGGGGCGCCCGGGGTGGTGGTGGGAACGCGAGGGGCGCACATGCAAGCGCAGGGGGGATGTTGTGTGCGCATTGCTTTATAGGTATGCGCCCACTTTCGGCACACCAGGACAAAATGTTAGCTATAGGCTGTGGTTTGAACTCCTGAACAGAAAAGGGGGATCACATGCTTCCAGATGTTGGGTGCAGAGGAAAAGAAAAGACAGAGAGGCTGAAAGTCTCTGGTTTTATGCCCTCTCTGGGCTTTGAACCTGAGCTTGTATTCTGATTGGTTGTCAGACTCCCAGGGGGCGGTGCAGGAGCAACTCTCTAAGCTGTTTTTTTGCGTTCAAGTTTGGTTGAGCATTGCTTCTTCCCAAGTGCTCTGTGGTGAGATGGGTAAAGAGCTAATACTATCATGCCTTAATTCCTTCCCCATGGAGGTGGGGAGGATCTTTGTTATGTAGAATAGACTGGCTTGGGCCTTTTAATGGCCCATTGACAGAGGTGGGGGCTATTAAGAGTGAGTCTGTTTCCTGCCTAAAAACATGTTTCTCCATTTCTTACCCAGGGAAAATATAACATTCTGTCTTTTCTATATTTCCCAGGATATTTCATTCTTTGTAACCAAAACAGAAACAAAGTTCAGACTTTGGCTTCCAGGTGGCAGATTCAATAAATTAGCGGTTTTAACTGGTAGGAGAAAAAGAATTTGTTGAAGTAAGAAAATAAGTTTAATTTAGCCAACAAAACAAAAAAAATTAGGGTAGTAAAAAGGAAAAAAAAATAGAAAGAAAAAAATCAGTCCATACACTACAAGCAGGGAGACAGGAAATGTTGCAATTACTTCAATCCACAAAACATCATTACTAACAAGAGCAGGAAATCTTCTAATAACATTGGACAATAAGTATCAAAAACGCCGCTTTATTCTTACTTTGGGGACTGGATGTTATTATTATTATTTTTTTTAAAGTTTCTTAGCATGGATCTTCTGAAAGTTAAAAAAAAGAAAAAAAAACCTGACCAGATGGAACGTTTTCGCTTCATCTCTTCCTTCAGGAGCCATCTCCAACTATGCCAGCCTGGGGGCTGCCTGTTTGTCCTCAGTTGGAAGCACTATCCTTGGGTCAAACAGGGACTTTGCGATGTCCCTGTGACCAGCAAGGCTTTCTCTTCCCTGTCGCCATCTCTTTGGGACGGTTTAGGTCCTACTGGACCGTCCAAAGACAAAAGTTTCATCGACGGAGCCGGACTGTCAGGTCCGTGCGATGTGTCGTCGCGACGTGGCTCCTCCCTCTCCTCAGGATATTTCATTCTTCTAGGAGAAGGGTGGGTGCTAACTTCCTACAGGTATATAAGCCTAAAATGTTATTGCTATTGCTAAACTAAAAGGGACGTGGTAGCTCAGTGGCTAAGACGCTGAGCTTGTCGATCAGAAAGGTCAGCAGTTCGGCAGTTCGAATCCCTAGCACCGAATAATGGAGTGAGCTCCCGTTACTTGTCCAAGCTTCTGTCAACCTAGCAGTTCGAAAGAATGGGAGAGGGAGGGGTTTTAAGTTACTTCCTACACGTCTTTTCATCAAACTAGACATACCCAATTCCAGCAATGGTTCTTCGTATGTTTTAGCCTCCAGTCCCCTAATCATCTTTGTTGCTCTTCTCTGCACTCTTTCTAGAGTCTTCATATCTTTCCTTACATTGTGGTGACCAAAACTGGATGCCGTATTCCAAGTGTGGCCTTACCAAGGCCTTATAAAGTGGTATTAACACTTCACCTGATCTTGATTCTCTCCCTCTGTTGATTCAGCCTATTTCCTTGTGCTTAAAGGATCAATTTCAGCCACCCCATTTCCTAATGCGATCCATTCCTGGTTTGTAATTCCTAGAAGCCCAGCAAAAGATGCTAGTTAAACACTGAAACATGTTTTTTCCCCTTCGGTAAACTGGAGTACAAGTGTTCAAATATGCACACGGTCAAATCCCAAAGGAGAAGAAAGCCTTGGGGCATGGCATTTATTTATTTCACAGGGTTTTTATTTTTATTTTTATAATCCACTCTAATCGCAAAGAGGGGCTCTGGGCAGCTCAGAATGTCATCCAGCGAAAAACCAACATATTAAAAAAAAAAATAGAAATAGAAAAAGTAAAAAAAAAAATTGCAGCACGAATGCAGCCTCAAAATCGGTGATGGCTCTTCTGAATCAGTCCCGGCCAATGGCGTGTTGAAAGAATAGTCTTTAATTTAGCCATTTTGGAAGAGACTCGATGATATTTATTTTGATAAATATAGAGTTGAGGAAGCAGCTTTTCTAAAAGCGCAGCCCGGCTCTCTCGGAGAAGAGGGAATTATATTCCATAAGGAAATGGGTTTTTTTTTTAAAAAAAGAGAGCGGGGTTGTGTTTTCTTTGGTGCCATTTTGTATTGATTGCTTGATTAGCGCTGCATTTTAAAGCTTCGGTACTTAAACTATGACTAAAGTAGCTCAACAAAGACAGGAAACAGAATCTCGCTGTGCCAAAAAGGCAGCGAAGTCTTCTGAATCAATTAAAGCGCAACCGAGAAGCAGGGAAGTGAAGCCCGAACGTTTTTTTCAGACCGAGAAGAAAAGGGCACCCCACTCCTCCTCCAATCCGTGTGTGAATCATCCTTTTCTTCTCAAATCCATCTGCTTCTTCCCTTGATCAAATCCAAAACGGGGACCCAGATGTTCAGAACAAATGCTAGCCAGGTTGCAGGACTCTGGTTGAAGACAGCTGGCAAAACTTGGGATAAAATCAAGAGCTCTCTTGATTTGGGCTCTTTTGCTTGTGTTGAAAGAAATGTCCTTCTGGGTTCAGCTCCAAGTGGGGAAGAAGACACTGAAGACATGGAGGCTGCTTGGAAAGATGGTTTATTGTTGGACAGGGACACATGGCTTGAGCCCTGACCAGAAAAGGTGGATCACATGCTTCAATGTTGATGGAGAAGAAGAGAGAAGGGCTGAGGGAGGGGCTTGCTAGGCTTTTATACCCTGTTTAGTCCCACCTCTCTGTTTCCTGTTCCTGTGTAAGAAATGTATTCTGACTGGTTGTCAGACTCCCATGGTGCCATGCAGGGGGCTACTCTCTAGGCTGTGATGAGTTCTCAGTTGCCTTGTAGTCAGTTGAGTAATATCCCTTCCCCCTACAGTTGCAGTGAGGAGAAGTCTTTATTATGTAAAGTGGGCTAGCTTGGCCATCTTAATGGCCCATTAGCTGGGGATGGGCAGAAAGCTAAAGGCAACTATTGTCTTTTAAAACATGTTTCTTTTCACATCCAGAGAAATATTCTGCCTTTTCTATATTTCCTAGGATATTTCATTTTTCTGGGAGAGGGCTGGATGATAACTTCCAACACTTGGGAGCACCATACCCAGCAGGCTATGGAGAAGTGGGAAAGGAGAGGCAAGGAATTGTTGGAAGAAATGCCCATCTGGGTTCGGCTCCAAGTGGGGAGGAAGACACTGGAATCATGGAGGCTGCTTGGAAAGATGATTTTAATGGTGAACAGGAGCACATGGCTTGAAGTCCTGGGAAAGAAGGGTGCATGTGTGTGTGTGTGTGAGAGAGAGAGAGAGAGAGGGAGGGAGGGAGGGGGGGAGAGAGAGGGGTGGAGGGAGAGAGAAAGCTTCTTTTGGGCTTTGAATTTGAGCTTATATTCTGATTGGTTGTCAGGCTCCCATAGAGCCATGCAGGGGCAACTCTGTAGGCTGTCCTGAGTCCCAAGCTTGATTGAGCCTTGCTGGATGATGATGTAATGAAAGGGCTTTGGGATTCCTATTATGGCTCTGCCTGAAGGAGGTAGATCTTTGTTATGTAGAATAGAATAGAATAGAATAGAATAGAATAGAATAGAATAGAATAACAGAGTTGGACCCTAGACCTAGACAGAAAATTCTACACCATTTCAGACAAATGGCTATCCAACATCTTCTTAAAAACGTCCAGTGTTGGAGCATTCACAACTTCTGCAGGCAAGTTGTTCCACTGATTAATTGTTCTAACTGTCAGGAAATTTCTCCTTAGTTCTAAGTTGTTTCTCTCCTCTACCCTCTATTCTCCTGCTTTGGAGAATACCTTGACTCCCTCTTCTTTGTGGCAGCCCCTGAGATATTGAAAAGACTGGGTCAGGCCTTAATGGCCCATTGACAAAGGTCAATGCCTCCCTTTTAAGGGAAATATTCTGCCCTCTGAATACTTCCTAAAGTATCTCATTTTCCTAGGAGAGGGGTGGGAGCTAACATCCTGCAGGATGTTTCAGGTCCCATACCTTAAGGAGATACATCTGGCAGGGCCCAGAAGAAGGGCCTTCTCCACGGTGGCTCCCTCTCTCTGGAACATCATCCAGAAATTAGACTGGCTCCCACTCTTAACACTCTTTGGGAAGGCCCTGAAGACGTGGGCCTACCAGCAGGCCCGGGGAACCCAGAGCAGGATGGAGCCCATTAAATGGCTGGTATAAATGTGTGTTGATGCCGGGGTCAGGGGATGGGGGTTATTATTATTATTATTTTTAATTTCTTTGATATTGTCCCTCTATGTCCTCGTAAGCTGCCTTGAGTCGCCATGTGCGAGTAGGCGACAATATAAATTTCCTAAATAAATAAAATTAAGTTCTGCCTGACAGTCAGGAACGGGCAGAAAATGACTCATTTGTGAAAGGAAAAGTAAGGAGAAAATAATGAGGATGCTTTTAACTGCCTCAAGTTCTTGCCTGCATCCCCTCAATCAAAGCAGTGTGGTCTAGTGGTTAAAGCATCAGGCTAGAAACTATGAATGTGTGAGTTCTAGTATGGGAAGACTAGTCTTCCCATAGACATGAGAATCAGCACTGGGCCAATCTCCGAGAGGTAGTGAGTCCCACCTTAGGCATGAAAGTTAGCTGGGTGACGTTGGGCCATTCACCAGGAGCCGGTGAGTTCTAGTCTTGTTTTAGGCATGAAAATCAGCTGGGTGACTTTGAGCCATTCACCAGGAGACGGTGAGTTCTAGCCCCACCTTAGACACAAAATTAGCTGGGTGACATTGCGCCGTTCACCAGGAGCCGGTGAGTTCTAGTCTTGTTTCAGGCATGAAAATCAGCTGGATGACTTTGAGCAATTCATCAGGAGACGGTGAGTTCTAGTCCCACCTTAGACACAAAATTAGTTGGGTGACGTTGGGCCATTCACCAGGAGACGGTGAGTTTCTATGCGTGACCACGAGGATGGGGCAAAATGTCGTTAAGTGTGAAAAACAGTCATAAGAAGGGGTGAAGTCCAGCAGGTTCTGACAGGTTCCGGAAAACCAGTAGCAGAAATTTTGAGTAGTTTGGAGAACCGGCAAATGCCACCTCTGGCTGGCAGAGTGGGATGGGAATGGAGATTTTGCAGTATCCTTCCCCTGCCACGTCCATCAAGCCACGCCCACAGAACCAGTAGTAAAAAAAATGAATTCTACCACTGGTCATAAGTCCCTTTTTTCAGTGCCGTTGTAACTTTGAAGGTTACTAAATGAACTGTTGTAAGTCGAGAACCAGCTGGAGGGGAAAAGCACTGATGATCTAACCTAGTTTGGGTGATGAAACATTTGCAACAAAACAAACCCAGCTCAGAGGGCACCAACCTCAGCAAGCTCCGATTGTTACCAGGGTCTTTGTGGGAACGGTTCAAATTCCAGGTGCCCACTTTGCAGGGTGAAGGAAGTTAGCGCCCACCCCTCTCCTAGAAGAATGAAATATCCTAGGAAATATTAAAAAGGCAGAATATTATATTTCCCTCCCTGGATGACAAATAGAGTAACATGTTTTTTAGACAGGAAAGACTCACTCTTAATAGCCCCCCCATCTTTGTCAATTCTGCATAACAAAGATCTACCCCATTTCATTGCCCTTCGTTGCACCACCCACCAGTTTCAACCAGACTTAGCACACAGAGAACCTACAAAGCTAGCTATGACCTCTGACAGCAACCAATCAAGATACTCTTCCTGTGCCCCAGAAAGTTCAAACCCCAGAGAGGGCATAAAACCCAGAGACTCTCAGCATCTCTTGCCTTTTTTTTCACCCGGGAGCTCCAAGGCATGTGATTCTGTCCACCATTAAACCATTTTTTCCAAACAGCCTCCATGTTTCCAGCAGAGGTGGTATTCAGCAGGTTCTGACCAGTTCCGGAGAACCGGTAGCAGAAATTTTGAGTAGTTTGGAGAAACGGCAAATACCACCTCTGACTGGCCCCAGCCCCATCTATTCTCTGCCTGCCGAGTCCCAGCTGATTGGGAGGGAATGGGGATTTTGCAGTATCCTTCTGTAGGAAGTTATCACCCGTCCTCTCCCAGAAAAATGAAATATCCTAGGAAATATTGAAAAAGGCAGAATATTTCTCTGGATGTGAAAAGGAAGAAACATGTTTTAAAAGACAGAGTAGCTCCCTGTAGCTTCCTGCCCATTCCCACTTTGTCAATGGGCCATTAAGAAGGCCACGCTAGTCCACTTTACATAATAAAGAGTTCTCCACTTCAGCTCCAGAGGGATGGGATTAAGGCATGATAATATTGGCCCTTTACCCAACTCACCACAGGGCATCTGAGAACTCAACCAAACCTGGATTCAAAACGCAGCCTAGAGAGTTGCCCCTTCATGGGCCCATGGGAGTCTGACAACCAATCAGAATACAAGCTCAAGATCAAAGGCCAGAAGAGGGCATAAAACCAGGTACTTTCAGCATCTCAGTCCTCCCTTCTTTTCTTCTCCCCAACGTTGAAGCATGTGATCCCCATTTCTGTTCAGGACTCAAGCCATGTGGTCCTGTCCACCAATAAACCATCTTTCCAAGCAGCCTCCATGTCTCCAGTGTCTTTTTCCCCATTTGGAGCCGAACCCAGAATTTCTTTCATCTCTTCCCCTGCCACACCCACCAACCCCTCGTCCACAGAACTGGTAGTAAAAATTGTTGAATCCCACCACTGATTTCCAGTGTCTTTTTTCCCCCACTTGGAACTGAACCCAGATGGACATTTCTTCCGACAAGGGGAATGCCCCTCGCTGTCCGAGCAGGCATGGAGCCTGGAGATGGGGGTCCCTCTTTGCAAGCCTGAAATCGGCCTTGATTCAAGGCAATCGTCTCCTTCCCTCGGCCAGGGAGATTTTCATGGCAGCGTGCGATTTCTATCTGCATATTTTTCCACTCCAGGCCTATCCCACCAACCGATGACTCAGATGTGTGAATCTAAGCTCAGAATGCCCTGTTTCTCGGAGCCACCTGTTCACACGTTCTCCTCCGAGCCACCCAGGGTAGAGAAATGAAGTGATGCATGAGGCATGTGTGAACTGCCCCACGTTGGACCGCGTCTGGCTCAGCCGGAGAGCGGAGCCTGGCTTGAAGTAGCAGAGCCTTTGATTCTTTTGATTCTGATGGATTTAAAAAAAAAAAAATTTTTTTAGCAGCCCCGGCTCCGAAGGCGTCACCCTGTCCTGACACCCCCTTCTTCACGCCTGTGAAAGCATCCACCTACTTCTCTCCTCCCTTACACTTTGCAACCCTCATTGCCTCTGGCGGTTTGCCAGCTCCCCGGCCCTCCGTTGCCAGGGCGACGATAGTTATGGTGACAGACAGAGAGATGTTGGCTGATGAATGTGAAGGAGCCGAGCAGGTGAAAGGTTTCCGAGCAGAAGCATGACATGCTCCCTAGGGAGGTTTGAGACAGCTCAGGGGGTGGGGGGCAGAGTCGGGTTACAGTTTTGAAGGAGCGGTATCTCACCTGCAGGTATAAAGGTGAGTTGTGGGTCAGTTCAGGTAAGTGTGGCACCTCCTGCTGGGTCAGGAATATTATCAATTCAAGAACCTGATCGCTAATGACTCATTAACCAAGGTACAAAGTACTTGGGTTGACCTGTTTGCATTTGAAATGAACACAGGGCCTTCCCCTTTGAGGTTGTTAGGAGTTGGGAAATCCACTGACCGGGTTCACACAACATGTTTAAATATGTCTGGGGAAGAAGGAACATATGCATCAACAGAGTAGGCTAAGCTTAAAGGTAAAGATTCCCCTTGCACACATGTGCTAGTTGTTCCCGACTCTAGGAGGCGGTGCTCATCTCCGTTTCAAAGCCAAAGAGCCAGCGCTGTCCGAAGACGTCTCCATGGTCATGTGGCCGGCATGACTCAATGTCGAAGGTGCACGGAACGCTGTTACCTTCCCACCAAAGGTGGTCCCTATTTTTCTACTTGCATTTTTAAACATGGTTTTGAACTGCTAGGTTGGCAGAAACTGGGACAAGTAACAGGATCTTACTCCATTACGCGGCGCCAGGGATTCGAACCGCCGAACTGCCAACCTTTCTGATCGACAACCTCAGCGTCTTAGCCACTGAGGCACTGTGTCCCTAGGCTAAGCTTGGGTAGGGCCAGTTTTTAAATAGGAGCCCCATTGGAAGAAATCATTCCCTTGAGTTAGTTTATAGTTGAGAGTGATGAGCTAATCCAGAAAACGAATTAATTTAGGAACCATGTGGTGTGAATGCAGTCTTGGATGCTATTAACACCGATATTCCAATTTTGGTTTGAACCCATCTAATGATAAAGTAATCTTGTGGCATTCAGACATTTCCAAAAGACAAGCTACGAGTCTCTTCTCCCACCAAGTTTCATGAGCTTTGGATAAGGTGAGAGGCCTTCTCTCAGCCCCTGGGATATATGGAATCTCCAAAAATTCAAATGTTCGCCTTCCTCCCTTTATTCAGGAAGAAAGCAAAAGCTTCTCTTTTCATCAAAGTTTTTATTTCCAGCTGATTGCTTAGTGGCATTCATCTATATTTGTCTGTTGCAATCAGATTTTGGATATTTTATTTTTGCAATACTTGGACAAATATTTGTCTCAAATGGTGTAAGTTTCCTGCTTGAGCAGGGGGTTGGACTAGAAGACCACCAAGGTCCCCTCCAGCTTTGTTATTCTGTTGTCATCACTGGTGCTATCCATGCAATCCATTTAACCAGATAAGACCTAAGAGAAGTATTTGTACAACATGCTAAACCTGGTTAGAATTGCTATTTTTTTGGGGGGGGGGGGTTGAGTAGTTGGAAGAAGCTTAGCATGTCGTGTAGACTTAGTCATGCGAATCATGGTTTGTTTATAGTTCAGTGTATTTATTCTACAAGCCCGTAGTAAAACAGTTAACTGAGTCACCAAATTCAATGTTTTGGGTAAATTCAACCCGAAAATTGAGCATTTTGTGTGTTCGGCACGAACAACCAAACAAACACATGTCGAGTACAAACTAGCTACTTCATTGTTAAAAGCCTATTTCACGGCAATCTTCTCAGACAAGCAGTTTGCCCTTGGGAAACAACTAGATAAGCTTCAAGAGCATTCAAAGGGAAGTCGGACCTTGCCCTCTTGGGCTTATGTAATGATTGCAGGCTGATGTCCTGCTTGACCCTTCCTCCTGACTGAAACGGTCTCTCTCTGACATCGGGTGAATATAGTTCATGAATCAAACAGCTGAACCACCTACTATCTACAAAATTGGCAATATGTGGCTTCAGGGTTGTGGCCCGCCAGCAGCCAGCAAAGCTGGCAGCAGATTCGGACAGTGAGGAGGTTGGGGAGGAAGATGGGCCAGTCCTGGAGTCTGGGGAAGGCTCTGATGAGGGCTCTGTGTCAGAGGCAGAGTGGGGGCCAGAACTGTATGCCAGTTATCAGCTGCCTTCGGAGTCAGACATCAGTGAGGCAGAAGAACAGCTGGAGCCTGTTCCCAGTGTGCGCATGCACAGAGTTGCCAGACGAAGGGAACAGCTAAAGAACAGGGGTCTGGTGATTGGCCCAGTCACTCTGCCGGCTTTCATGCCTAAGGCAGGACTAGACCTCACCGTCTCCTGCTGATTGGTCCATAGTCACCCAGTTGGTTTTCATGCCTAAAGTGGGACTAGAACTCACCGTCTCCTGGTGATTGGCCCAAAGTCACCCAGCTGGCTTTCATGCCTAAGGCAGAACTAGACCTCACCGTCTCCTGGTGATTGGTCCATAGTCACCCAGTTGGTTTTCATGCCTAAAGTGGGACTAGAACTCACCATCTCTTGGTGATGGTCCTAAAGTCACCCAGTCGGTTTTCATGGATGGAAAAGACTAGAAACCGGTTACCTGGTTTCTAGGTCAGTGTTGTGCCCCACTGGCTCGTGGAGCTGGTGGCAGATTTGGACAGTGAGGAGGTTGCGGTGGGGGGGGGAGATGGGCCAGTCCTGGAGTCCGGGAAAGGCTCTGAGGAGGGCTCTGTGTCGGAAGCAGAGAGGGGGGCAGAGCCATATGCCAGTTATCAGCTGCCTTCAGAGTCAGAGATCAGTGAGGCAGAAGAACAGCTGGAGCCTGTTCCCAGTGTGCGCATGGGCAGAGTTGTCAGACGAATGGAACAGCTGAAGAACAGAGGTTGGCTTGGGAGTAAGGCCACAGGTGGACGATGAATGGCCCCTCCCAGAGGAAATGAAAGAGGAGCGAAGGGGGAGTGGAGTTTGCAGGAGACAATTAGTTTGCTTAATTGTGACTCTCCGAGATTCCTTGCCAAGTTCTGCAGATATCGGCCTGGCAGCTCTCCAAGCCAGAGAAGGTCTGTGACTGTAAACCCTCCCTTGAAAGACTTGGCTGGATGTGAAGGAGCAGAATTCACAGGAAATGGATAAAAGGGTTTTTTGTCGGGACAAGGGGTTTGCTTCAGGCTCTTGGGAAGCCTCGGTCAGATCATTCAGATATGGTAGATCTTTCCCCTGCTCCCTCTAGAATGGAAGACATTCAAGATTGGATCCTTTTTTCTTTCTTTTTCTTTCCTTTTTTTGCTTCGAATCATATGAAAATGTATGAAATGGTGGAGACGTAGAAGAAACCCAAGAACTGAAGATGGGGGAGAATCTACACACCAAACCTACAATTGCACTACCATTTCTCCTCATGTTCCTCTTTCTTACATGTTGCTTGTTTTGCTTGTTTAACCCAAGGCCTTCATGATTACTTTGGCAGAATATCAAAGGTGAATTCCAAATTCAATACACTTTTCTAAATGAATAACAAGCTATCTTCAGATGGATTAGTCAGCAAACTGCCAGGCGATGGCCTGTTCCTATTAAAGCGTCCACTTCTGAATCACCTCTCTTCTACAAGATCTCATTTCATCCTTCTCTTGAGTCCAGCTCTGGCCAAACTTTATCATTTCACACCAGCACACTAGAACAGTGGTCTCCAACCTTGGCAACTTTAAGACCTGTGGACTTCAACTCCCAGAGTTCCTCAGCCAGCTGGCTGAGGAACTCTGGGAGTTGAAGTCCACAGGTCTTAAAGTTGCCAAGGTTGGAGACCACTGCACTAGAAGGTTTAGAGCTGCCTTCAAGGGAATTGGCTTACAATAGCTTTACCTGTGTTACTCTCTGGAAAGCTGTGTTCAAAACCTGAATGCCACACAGTGGGTGAGCTCCTGCCCTTGCCTCAGCTCCTGCCAACATAGCAGTTCAAAAAAAAAATGCAAACACGAGTAGATAAATAGGTACCACTTTGGTTGGATGGTAAGAGAGTACCATGTGCCTCCTGCTGGCCACATGGCCACAGAAATGTCTTTGGATAACACTGGCTCCCTTGGCCAAGGAATAGAGATGATCCCTTGGCCAAGGAATGGAGATAACCCCTTGGAATTGGATCTGATTGCACAGAGGAAACATTTCCCTCTTCTGAACATGTCGAGTCTTACTTGTCAAATTGCGATTCCCTTTACCTCATCTGGGTATGCCACAGATGAGAGGAATCAGGTTGAGACAGAGTGCTCCATCGCAGGGGTGAAATGCTCTGAAGTCTGCTACTTGTTTGCTTCTCGCGCGCATGCATACCAAATGCGCAGGTGCACCGCAAGCGCTAAGAAGCCTTTTTCTGAGTCTGTAATGGTAAGTAGAACAGCGAGGAGGGGGGAAACAGATGTGCTGCACGATTTAAGTTCACTAGAAAGCAGGATTTCCTAGCGAATATAAATTGCGTGGCACTGCTGGTTGTTGCACAGCTGATCATCGGAACTTAAAAAAAACCTTTTAAAGCATTTTTTACTACCTGTTCGCCCGAACCGGTAGTAAAAAAATGCTTTAAAAAAGTTTTCAAAGGTTCCAACGATCAGCTGTGCTGCACAATCGTCGGGACTCTTTAAAAACTTTGTTATCATTTTTTTACTACCGGTTCAGCTGAATAGGTAGTAAAAAATGCTTTAAAAACCCTTCTGATGATCGTGCTGCACAGCTGATCATCGGAACTCTTTTTTTACTTTTTAAAGCATTTTTTTACTACCAGTTCAGGTGAACTGGTCCGAGCTGGTAACATTTCACCCCTGTTCCGTCGTCTTTCTATTTGGATCCGTGCCACACAGTCCTCAAAGCATTCCTTTTCCTGGTTGATTTAAAATGATCCCTCTTGATTCCTGCAGCATCTTCTCCTTACTTGCTGGCTTCACCAGTGGGATACAGCTGTCCAGGATGGAGTATCTGACCATGGTCATGGGATGCTCTTATTATAATACAGGGGTCTCCAAATGTGGCAACTTTAAGACGTGTAGACTTCAACTCCCAGAATTCCTCAGCTAGCCTTGCTGCCAGGGGATTCTGGGAGTTGAAGTCCACAGGTCTTAAAGTTGCCAAGTTTGGAGCCCTCTGCTCTAATTTGTCATCTAGAGAACATAAAGCGGTTGCAGAAGATAGCTTGTTCTTCACATTCAAGGTACCATGTGTGATTTCAGAAGGACCAGGGAGAAAGGGAAAAATAACAGACTGTGCCTGATTAGAAACAACGAGTCCGGAGCTTCAGAAAACCCAGAGAACAAATTGCCCCACTGATTTTATTCTGCATCACGATGTAGATGGCACCAGCTCAAATATCACCCACTAAAGATGGTTGGTTTTAACAGTCCATCTCTGATTCAGTAGCCACATTGTTATGGGAACAAAGTCCAACTTCCTCTGGTTTTTTTATTTTTCATCTCGTTATTTCCTAGGATATTTCATTCTTCTAGGAGAAAGGTGGGTGCTAACTTCCTACAGGTATATAAGCCTAAAATGCTGTTGCTATTGCTAAACTAAAAGGGACTGGTAGCTCAGTGGCTAAGACGCTGAGCTTGTCGATCAGAAAGGTCAGCAGTTCGAATCCCTAGCACCGAATAACAGAGTGAGCTCCCGTTACTTGTCCAAGCTTCTGCCAACCTAGCAGTTCGAAAGAATGTAAAAATGCAAGTAGAAAAAGAGAGACCACCTTTGGTGGGAAGGTAACAGCATTCCGTGTGCTTTCAGCATTTAATCATGCCAGCCACATGACCACGGAGACGTCTTCAGACAGCGCTGGCTCTTCGGCTTTGAAACAGAGATGAGCACCGCCTCCGAGAGTCAGGAACAACTAGCACATATGTGCAAGGGAAACATTTACCTTTACCTTATTGCTAAATTATGTGCCATAGTGGTTGCATCTTGTGTGAATGCAGCCACACCAGTAAACTCAGATTTCACCAGCTCAGGATTCTTTACCCAGTCAGCTTTAATCTTGGGCAAGCCTTGGAAACTTCGACCCAGTCACTTTGACCCAGTATACTTACATCACTTGCAATCATCTTCCCACAACATATGTGAACCAGGTCGGTCAAAAACAGGGTAGCTGCATTCACACAAGATGCTAAGTTTAATTAGCGTTCAACTTTCTTTGTTTTTGGCTTAGTGACTTGTGCAAATCCAGCCCGTTGGTATTGTGGCATTGGGTGAACTTAGAAAAGAAGTGAATTCTATACTCAGGTGAAGGGTGTTGTGCAGTGGTGAGATTCAAATAATTTAACAACCGGTTCTCTGCCCTAATGACCAACTGGGTAGGCGTGGCTCAGTGGTCAAGAGAGTGGGTGAGCATGGCCAACTCAACGTCACTCACATCGATGGGCGCTTCGCTTTAGCTGTTACAATGGAATAAGGGTTAAATGGAGAGGCAGTTTCTGTAAGCAGGACAATGAAGATGAGGCTAGAAACAACACCAGAATGTTTCCTTCCTGCCTTCCCTACAGAGTTAGCCCTGTAAAGTGGAAAAAAACAAAAGGAGATTTCTTCCAACAACCGGTTCTCCCAAACTGCTTTGAAAGCTAACAACCGGTTCTCCCGAATAGGTGCGAACTGGCTGAATCCCACCACTGGTGTTGTGTGAAACCAGCAACTCCAATAGAGCAGGGTAGATTCGCCCTGTCTTCTTTAAGACTGGGCAGAGAACTGAACCAGCATTTTTGATCAGACTTGGAGGGTTGTGGGTATTGTTGTTTGTCTGTTTTGTTTTTTCATGGTGTGGATTGTTTCACGTCTCAGCTTCCAAAAAAAAGTCAATACAGTCCTGGGCTGCATTAACAGAAGGATAGAACCAAGATCACGTGAAGTGTGAGTACTGCTTTATAATGGCTTTATAAGACCACACTTGGAATATTGCATCCAGTTTTGGTCACTACAATGTAGAAAAGATGCTGAGACCCTAGAAAGAGAGCAGAGACAAAGATGATTAGGGGACTGGAGACCAAAACATATGAAGAACGGCTGCAGGAATTGGATGTATCTAGTTTATTAGAAAGAAGGACTAGGGGAGACATGATAGCAGTGTTCTACTATATCAGGGGTTGTCACAAAGAAAAGGGAGTTAAACTATTCTCCAAAGCACCTGAGGGCAGGACAAGAAGCAATGGGTGGAAACAAATCAGCGAGCAATCCAACCTAGAAATAAGGATAAATTTCCTATCAGTGAAAACAATTTATCAGTAGAATGGCTTGCCTTCAGAAGTTGTAGGTCCATGATGGAGAACTTGTGGCATGCATGCCAAAGGTGGCACGCAGAGCTCCCTCTGTGGGCATGCGTGCCATCGCCCCAGCTCAGCCAGCTGGTTATCAGGTTTCCGAGGCCCCTTCCGGTTTGGGCACTCAAAGGTTCGCGATCACTGTTGTAGATGCTCCATCACTGGAGATTTTTAAGAAGACATTTGTATTTATTTGTATTTGTATTTAAGTTTATTTATATGCCGCCCTTTTCCCTGGGGGGACTCAGGGCGGCTTACAACTTAAAAATGGGGGGGGGGAACAAACTTTTAACATATAGAACAATACATCATTAAAACACAACATTCATACCATTCGGGCGGGTTGCAATCTTTAGCCCCAGGCCTGACAGGAAAGCCAGTTTTTAAGGGCTGTGCGGAAGGTCTGGAGGGTGGTGAGGGTACGAATCTCCACGGGGAGATCGTTCCATAGGGTCGGAGCTGCCACCGAGAAGGCTCTCCTCCGCGTGGTTGCCAGTCGGCATTGACTGGCGGATGGAACTCGGAGGAGGCCTAATCGGTGAGATCTAATTGGTCGAATGGAGGTGATTGGCAGTAGGCGGTCTCTCAAGTACATTGGACAATCATTTGCCTGAAATGGTAGAGAGTCTCCTGCTTGAGCAGGGGGTTGGACTAGAAGACCTCCAAGATCCCTTCCAACGCTGTTCTTTTGTTACTCATAACCATTGCATTCATCTCACTCTTGCAAAGGAATGCCTGTGTAAATGCTGCCTCTGTAATTCGTCCCATCCCATCCTGCTTCCGTCCCTGCAGGAGACCAATGTGTTCTCCAGTTTTTGTGGCATGGTCCTTCCTCTGTCCCTCCCTCCCTCCCTCCCCCCCTGCTTTCTGTCTCTTCTCTCCTGCCTCCAGCTGCAGCGGTGGCAACATCAAGTCTCATTCCAGAATGTCAAGTGGAGGAGGGAGGCGCAGAGCTGCACTCTCATTCAAGAATTTTTTATGAATCAAAATGGGCCGTGTGCTGGCCGGGTTTTTCAATGGATAGACTGCCAGAGGAGGGCTCTGAGTTCTGACAAGCTTGGCTGTGCCAACCGCCACAGATGCAGATCTTGGCATAAAGGAGGCTCCTTCGGAAGAGAGGGGAAAACAAACAGAGAGACCCATTCAATGCCGTGCCTGCTTTCCCTTCCGCCCTGGGTCTTGGGAGCAGATTCTTCCAACCATTCCATTAAATAGATGCGCCACCCTGTTCAATATGCAAGTTTTTCCTCGCCCTTCTGCAAACCAGCCCTCTCTGGACATGCTGGGACTGTAGTACCCATAATTCTAACACATCTGGAAGCCACTTCCTAGGGGAGGCTGGTAACACCTGTTAGCAATGTGCTGAGGGAGGGTGGATGTTGCCTTCGTATTAAAAGACCTTGGATGGTGGTGGGTGCCTGTTGTGAGAGGAAAGACTTCGTTTCGGGACTTGCTTGTGAGATTTCTGGAAGCGCTGGGAGTGGGGAGAAAGGGTGGCCCTGAACTGGATATCAGAGTTGGAAGGGACCTTGGAGGTCTTCTAGTCCAACCTCCTGCTCAAGCAGGAGACCTTATACCATTTCAAGCAAGTGGTTGTCCAGTCTCTTCTTTAAAAACCTGGAGTGATGAGCACTCCCAACTTCTGGAGGCAAGCAGTCCCATTGATTTAATTGTTCTAACAACATGAAATTACTCCTCAGTTCTAGGTTGGTTCTCTCCTTGATTTAGTTTCCATCCATTGCTTCTTATCCTGTCTTCGGGAGCTTTGGAGAATAGGTTGACGTCCCTCTTCTTTGTGGTAGCATCTGAAATATCAGAAGACTGCTATCATGTCTCCCCTACTCCTTCTTTTCATTAAACTAGACATACCCAATACCTGCAACCGTTCTTCATGTTTTACCTCCCAGTCTCCTAATCATCTTTGTTGCTCTTCTTCACACTCATGTATTTAGGTTCTGTTCTTCCTTTGTTTGATTGATGTTTTCTTTTAGTGAGCTCTTACAGCATTTCTACCCTTCTTCTTCTTCTTCTTCTTCTTCTTCTTCTTCTTCTTCTTCTTCTTCTTCTTCTTCTTTCTCCTCCTCCTCCTTCCTCGTCCTCCTCCTCCTCCTCTTCTTCTTCTTCTTCTTCTTCTTCTTCTTCTTCTTCTTTCTCCTCCTCCTCCTCCTCCTTCCTCCTTCTCCTTCTTCTCCTCCTCCTCCTTTTCTTCTTCTTCTTCTTCTCCCTTCTCCTCCTTCTCCTTCTCCTTCTCCCTCCTCCTTCCTCCTCCCTCTTCTTCTTCTTCTTCTTCTTCTTCTTCTTCTTCTCCTCCTCCTCCTCCCTCCTTCTCCTTCTCCCTTCTTCTTCTTCTTCTTCTTCTTCTTCTTCTTCTTCTTCTTCTTCTCCTCCTCCTCCTTCTCCTTCTCCTTCTTCTCCTCCTCCTTTTCTTCTTCTTCTTCTTCTTCTCCTTCTCCTTCTCCTCCTTCTCCTTCTCCTTCTCCTTCTCCTTCTTCTTCTTCTTCTTCTTCTTCTTCTTCTTCTCCTTCTCCTCCTTCTCCTCCTCCTTTTCTTCTTCTTCTTCTTCTTCTCCTTCTCAACCTTTTCCTTCTCCTCCTCCTCCTCCTCCTTTTCTTCTTCCTCCTCCTCTTTTCCTTCTCCTTCTCTTCTTCTTCTTTTCCTTCTTCTCCTCCTCTTCCTCCTCTTATCCTTCACCTCCTCCTCCTCTTCCTCCTCTTCCTCCTCCTCCTCCACCTTCCAGCAAAGTGGATCACCTTCATGTTGGGCATATCTCCTTCCCCAGGCCTGTCCTTAGCCCTCTTAGTCCTGTTGCTGAACTAGACTCTCTAAGCAATTGTGTTGCAAACGAGTTCTTCTGACAGAAGAGAATATTTGTAGCTCAAGGTTGAATTATGTGGTCCTTGGTTGTGCTCTTGCAGACATCTCATTACCCGACTAGATAATGTCATCAGTGCTAGAAGGGAATGGGGAGTTCTTCATCAGTACTGCAAAAAGAAGACAGCCCCCGTGACTGCTTTGAACCTTCTCATTCTCCTGGCCCAAATGGCCATGTGCTATCATGCTCCATAGGCTGAGTTTTCACAATGTGCTAACCACCAGAACAAGACAGTTTCAAAAAGCTTAACCTCCTATAGCCTGTTAAACAGACCCAGCGAATGAATTATGTAGAACTCTTAGGCTGGATTCACCAAAATGATTTGACCCAATTACGAAATTAGTTCATTTTAGGGGCTGGTTTTATTTTCTTATGGAACTGGTATGCTTCAGGACTCCTGGAAGCTTTCGAAACGAATGAGTAAGGGATGAAAAATTAAACTAACCTTGCTAATAATCCAAAGCAACTCCAAACGCTAACATAAAAATGCACACTCGCTTAATGTGCCCTGAATCATAAAAACTAAAAAAAAAAAAAAAAATGAGTTGGATCATTTCTAAATGTCAGACACTTGACACAGATCACGCTAAGTCGGCTTGTTATGTTATGGGTGCACCGTCACCAGGTCTTCCATTGATCCAGTCACATGAATCCTTGTTTAAGCAAACATGCATAATTCAGTTAGTGAAGTTACCCCGTTCAGGGATCCAAATAATGTACTAAATCATGGCTAATTAGGCTGGGTTTGCACTACATTGTGCAGCACAAAAAGAAAAGAAAAATACCTAATCAAGTTTGATACTAATCAAGCTTAGCGTGGTATTCAAATGAATCTGCTAGGTCTTGGCATGACCTTATCAAACATGTGTGAATACAGCAACAGAGTTGGGAGCACTTGTGAAGCATCTCCCCCCACGCTCAGGGCAGGGATTTCAAAACACCTTAACTAACATATATTTAGACCAGGGGGTCGGCAACCTTAAACACTCAAAGATCCACAAAGGCCCTATTTAGAACCCCCCTTGTTCAATTCTACAGCCAACAGGAAGTCCGGTTTCCCCACCATAGAGTCTCCTTCCAGCACAGCGTCCCTTTTTCCTCTACCTCTCCTAACCAAAAGTCCTATCAATTGTGCAGCTGAACGGTGACAGGGAGCCACAGCAGAGGGACGAAAGAGCCACATGCGGCTCCAGAGCCACGGATTGCTGACCTCTGATTTAGACCAGTGTTTCCCAACCTTGGCAACTTGAAGATATCCGGACTTCAACTCCCAGAATTCCCCAGCCAGCAAATGCTTCTTCTGCGTGTGACATTCATTAGATGTTTTACAGGTGCTTTAAAGATTATCCTCCTATCTGCTCCTCGTCTCCCGCCTCCTCTTCTTCTACTCCCTCCATCTTTTGAAGGCTGAATGTCCCCCAGCTCTTGTGGCATTGCCTTTCTTAGTGGGCAGCTTCCAGTTCCCCCCTCACTTCTCCCCCCAGTATCTTAATCCCCTTGCCAGCCCTCTACTTCTTAAGCTGGACCGTCAAGGTGGGATTCCTGCAAAGCAGAATCCAAATCACCAGTTTCATCATAAGTCCATTTTGCGAAGATGGCAGACTGTTTCAATCTCTTTTTTCTATTCCAGCCACCATCAGTCGTCTCCTTTGTCTACGGCTCACCCCCTTGACCACGTTTGCACACTCTCACCCACCCACCCAGGGGTGAAATTCTGCAGGTTCGGGCAGGTTCTGGAGAACTGGAAGCGGAAATTTTGAGTAGTTTGGAGAACCGGTAAATACTACCTTTGGCTAGCTCCAGAGTTGGGTGGCAATAGGGATTTTGCATATCCTTCACCCTGGAATGGGGTGGAAATGGGGAATTTGCAGTATCCTTCCCCCTGGAGTGGGAAGGGAATGGGGATTTTGCAGTATCCTTCCCCTGGAGTGGGGAGGGAATGGGGATTTTGCAGTATCCTTTCCCTGGAGTGGGGAAGGAATGGGGAATTTGCAGTATCCTTCCCCCTGGAGTGGGAAGGGAATGGGGATTTTGCAGTATCCTTCACCCTGGAATGGGGTGGAAATGGGGAATTTGCAGTATCCTTCCCCCTGGAGTGGGAAGGGAATGGAGATTTTGCAGTATCCTTCCCCTGGAGTGGGGAGGGAACGGGGATTTTACAGTATCCTTCCCCTGGAGTGGGGGGGGGGATGGAGATTTTGCAGTATCCTTCACCTGGAGTGTGGAGAGAATGATGCATTTGCACTATCCTCCCCCTGGAGTGGGAAGGGAATGGAGATTTTGCAGTATCCTTCCCCTGGAGTGGGAAGGAATGGAGATTTTGCAGTATCCTTCCCCTAGAGTGGGAAGGGAATGGAGATGTTGCAGTATCCTTCCCCTGGAGTGGGGAGGGAACGGGGATTTTACAGTATCCTTCCCCTGGAGTGGGGGGGGGGGAATGGAGATTTTGCAGTATCCTTCACCTGGAGTGTGGAGAGAATGATGCATTTGCACTATCCTCCCCCTGGAGTGGGAAGGGAATGGAGATTTTGCAGTATCCTTCCCCTAGAGTGGGAAGGGAATGGAGATTTTGCAGTATCCTTCCCCTGGAGTGGGGAGGAAACGGGGATTTTACAGTATCCTTCCCCTGGAGTGGGGGGGGGATGGAGATTTTGCAGTATCCTTCACCTGGAGTGTGGAGAGAATGATGCATTTGCACTATCCTCCCCCTGGAGTGGGAAGGGAATGGAGATTTTGCAGTATCCTTCCCCTGGAGTGGGAAAGGAATGGAGATTTTGCAGTATCCTTCCCCTAGAGTGGGAAGGGAATGGAGATTTTGCAGTATCCTTCCCCTGGAGTGGGGAGGGAACGGGGATTTTACAGTATCCTTCCCCTGGAGTGGGGGGGGGGAATGGAGATTTTGCAGTATCCTTCACCTGGAGTGTGGAGAGAATGATGCATTTGCACTATCCTCCCCCTGGAGTGGGGAGGGAATGGAGAATTTTGCAATATCCTTCCCCTGCCAGGCCCACCAAGCCACGCCCACGGAACCGGCAGTAAAAAAAATGAATTTCACCACTGGCCCGACCCCTTTTCCTATCTGGGGGCCGTGGCCCAGGCCCTGCAACAGCGAGAGTCGGCGCTGTGGTCCTCCTTGGACGGGGAACGGCGCGAATTTTCTCTCTGTGCAGCCTCGTCGGGCGGAGCGGCAGCGCCTTCGGGAGCTGGCCATGGTGCTGAATATTAATTCAGCCCGTTTGCGCCAAAGGTACCTTTGCCTCCCGGCACAGCGGCGAAGTTAACTTCCGCCGGGTTGGGAGATGACTTGAAAGCGGGGAGGATGCCAGGGAGGGGGAGGGGAGCTGCCAAACCTCCCCCTCCCTCCCATCCCTTCCTAGCACTTCATTGAGGAAAAAAAAACAAAAGCTCCAGCCAAACATCCGCTCCTCTGTCTCTGCGACATCAACATCCCAATGCAGGGAGCAAGAAACGCCAAACGAGGCAAGAAGAGGTTATGCAAGACACCTCCAACCTTCCTAGAACATAACAACTCTTGATCTGCTTCCTCGGGGGTGGGGGAGGGAAATCTCACCAAGGGCGGCGCTCCAGGGATTCCCCGGGAGCTATAGCCTGGATCAATTGCTTTATCACTCTGTACAAAGTGCAATTCTGGTGTTTGGGGTGTTGGGGGGGGGGGGAGGAAAGGTTGCTCACTGGACCCTTTCTCGTGGGGGGGGGGGAGAGAACAATATGCCCTTGCTCTGAGGAGCTTGCAGACTAAAAATTGGCAGGGGAGATAATGGAAAGGGAAGGGGGTGCACCCAGAAATGGGGAAGAAGAAGGAGATCAGCAGATGAACCCAATATCCCGAATTAGCACAGTTCAAACATAGCCATGACATTCACACAGGATGTGAGGCTTAGGATGCTTTGACCTTGCTCCTTGTGCCTTTCACACGTTTGGGGGAACGAAGCCCGTGTTTTTTTTAAACGTGTAGCCAAGTATTGTGTGAACCTAGGGAAATGCTTAAGTCAGCATCCTTGCAATAGCACAGTGGTGAGAATGCATCCAGCGGGGGATGGTTTTGTTTAGGCATAATTTACAGAATTGCAGGCCTTCTCCCATCCAGGTGATTTTTGGGTGCCAATCGTTCCTTCTCCCACCCCGTATGGCTTGGGATCTGGGAACAAATGGTCTGTAATCCAGTAGATCCAATAGATTTGCATGGTCCCAGGTTAGAACAAGCTGCAGTTGGGTATGCGAAGTAGGCATCTTAGGAAATGTGGGTTTTCTACAAAGTCTCATGGCTTTGTGACTATCTGGAAATCTTTGTTAAAGGGCGGGGGGAGGGGCGGGAATCTGTAATAAGACTTTCTCATTATTCCACAGTTCCCAGGTCTTTAATCCTTACAACTGGGAACCTGATCATTGGTTCTATTAGAAAGGCACGAGGATTTTTCCTAATGGTTTCCTCCTTAATTGGAATTCTCCTGAAATATCTTGAGCTTTGTACTTCTTATGATGAACTATCATGTGTCAGTGCACTGTCATTTTCAAGAGGCAAAAGAGAAGGTTGAAGTTGTCTTACTTAAAACGGTCCAATGGACTGCTGCTCAAACAGTGGTTGGTTACATCAATATCCCGTGCCAATAATGATGGACTATCCAATTTAATTGGGATTGACAGGTTCTGTAAAACAGTGCTAAGCAAAGAGTTGCTTGAAATTTAAACAACTGTTTTGGGGTTACTCCCAACTGTCTTAACAGAAACGATCACTGATACAATAAGGTGTTGGCCCTCTGTGTGTGTGTGTGTGTGTGTGTGTGTGTGCGTGTGTTGCACCATGCCTGCAAACCTTTGAGTATATATAGAGGGAAGGTAGCACTTAGCTTTTGGTGCAAGCTTTAGCTACTTGCTTTTTATTTATTAAATTTATATGCCACCTATCTTGCTAGCCAGAGGATCCACTTATGGATGAACCCAGAAATATGGCTAATTCAGTAAGCAGATTGCGTGTTCTGTCTGGCGGCCACCACAGAATAGATACAAGGTATAAGCCAAGGTGGCGCAGTGGTTAGAGTGCAGCACTGCAGGCTACTTCAGCTGACTGCAGTTCAGCATTCAGCGGTTCAAATCTCACCGGCTCAAGGTTGACTCAGCCTTCCATCCTTCCGAGTTGGGTGAAATGAGGACCCAGATTGTTGGGGGCAATAGGCTGACTCTGTAAACCGCTTAGAGAGGGCTGAAAGCCCTATGAAGCGGTATATAAGTCTAACTGCTATTGCTATTGGGCAAATGATAGACCAATAGAATGGAGATTACAAATAGATAGATAGATAGATAGATAGATAGATAGATAGATAGATAGATAGATGGATGGATGGATGGATGGATGGATGG
Organism: Thamnophis elegans; assembly: GCF_009769535.1. Classification (NCBI taxonomy): domain Eukaryota; kingdom Metazoa; phylum Chordata; class Lepidosauria; order Squamata; family Natricidae; genus Thamnophis; species Thamnophis elegans. The sequence continues at coordinate 65,570,410 of NC_045550.1, forward strand.
ATGGATGGATGGATGGATGGATGGATGATAGATACCAGAGTTGGTATCCAGCTGGTTCTCTATGGTTTGGCTGTGTAAGGCTCCGCCCATCCACCCTGACATAATGCATGTCCTTCTGTGCATGTGCAGAAGGTGGCACATGTGAGCAAAGCGCATATGCTCTCTCACATTTGCAAACCAGTAGGGAAGGTAAGAGAATCCCACCACTGATGCATAGTACATACATACATACATACATACATACATACATACATACATACATACATACATACAGTACGTACAATCAGTATAGAGCTGGAAGGGACTTTCCAGACTAGATAATCCAAGAGAGACTAGAACTCTTCAGAAGGAACCCAGAGAATGTCTGGGGAGCAGAGGGAGAAGGTTGAGCATCCCAGATGCTACAGAGACAGCAGCTGGAAATGAGACACAGATCAGTGAGAGGACAGGAGCTCCAAGGGAGGAAAAGATCAATCAAAGCAAGGAGAGCAGAGAGGAAAGGACTGCTCAGGTGCAGAGGCATAAATAAGCCATCACTGATCATCACCTCCTTCATCCCACACATTGTACTGAACTGAGATCACAGAATCAGGGCCAGCTCATCAGGAGAGAGGCAAGCAAGGGATGACAAAGCAATCCGGGAACGTGCAGGTGGGCTGGGAGAAAAGTCATTGCTCACCCCGGCTCCTTCCATATCTCTTGTCTTCACTCATCTTTTCTGTCTCTCCTTGTTTGGTCTGCTGTCATTTCCAATGTTATCCTTGTTGTTTAGTTCTGCCTGTCCCAATTTGGGAATCAATCCAGCCAGCAACCTTCAGTTGCCTGAGTGTCATGCCTGCAAGCCATCTTTTCTTTTTGGACTTCAGGTCTGCCGCACTTTCTACTGTGGCAAAATGGGAGGGGGGGAGTATATGACGTTGGGTGATACTAGGTAGCCATAATAATATTCTTCTTAGAAAGCCAAGGTCATCTTTGTCTCTGCACCTGGCCGGATCTGGATGGGAGGAATCTGTCTTCGTGGCAGTGAAAGATTGGACCATGTGGTGAACTGGTGGGTGTTGGGGCAGGATCTTGAGCTTTCAATTGGGTGGGGAAAACCTGGAAGCTTTCAAATTCGGGTTTTCCCAGATGTGCCAACATGGCTCTTAATAAATTGCAACTTTGAGGAATTTCTAGCCTTGGAGTGTTATTGTCAGCCTCTGCTTTGCTGCTGCTTTGGCTGCCATTGAAACGGGGATGGGGGGGCATGGTATTTGGGAGGGGAATCAATGATGTGCTGGAGGAAGTTTCTAGACGCTGAGCTGACCACCTTACTGCGCATCTGGAGGAAGGGAGTTTCCCGCCAAGGCCAACGGTCCAGCATTCCATCATGGTGATGCCTTTTGAAGTTATCTCACACCTGATTTTGGGGGGCAATATGATTGGATTATGCACGGGGATACCAAGGGAAGGGGAATGAATTATACATGATATTATTAGCTTTCGCGCCTAATTAACCAGACTCAGCTTTGCTTTGCAACTGTTCATTTATAATTAGTAAAAGTACACTTGGTTTCAATACAAATGGAGTCGAGTGGTTTCTTTCCTGATTACTAGATGAAGTCAATGCTGACAGTTATTGGTTTGAGGCTGCTATTTGGAACCCTGACATTAATCCGAAGCTCCACTAAAAACTCTACCAGCTCCCCTGAATCCTGGAGTGCTGTGCGGGGTCCTGAGCCCCAATGTCGACCCGAAATCAGGCGGCGTAAAGACTCAGGGAAAATGGAGCATGGGAGGAGTACACTGGGAATGAATAAATCTTGATAAATGGTGTCTCAGAGACACTATTCAGGAGAGATTCACCTATGTTGGGAGCAGGCTAGAGTGGCTGGTTTTCTTGCAACACGCTTAGCGAGTCAAGTGAAGGCCTATCAAAGGAAGCCCTTTTCTGGCTGGCACGACACATTCTCTGTATCTTGGTTCTCTTATTTGTGGGTTAGCTTAGCATGTTGCAGGAACTCCACTCAATTGGAACTCTGGGTTATTCTGTGAGGTCCTGGCTTCTCTCTTTTCTTACAAACATATCATTAACCCTCTAGGTAACATCATCAGTGCACTGATGAGGTAACCTAGTCAGGTAAGGAAATGTCTGCGAGAAACCAGACAAGTTCAGAGAGCATTAGAAACCCACAGTTCGAACCTGAGCTGTAAACATTCTAACGTTGCTTATTCCTTGCATTATGCAGATCCAAACCACGGGCTGACTCAGGAACTAGTTGTGCAATCACAGCTAATGTATCCCATCTTTCCCTTCCAATCTGGTGCCCTCCAGATGTGTCCTGATTGCATTCTCGAGATTGCCAGCAGTTGTGAAAAAGGAATATGGAAGAGAAGAGCAATGAAAGGGATGGAAGGGATTGGACATTCTTAGGAAGAATGGTTGCAGGAATTGGGTATGTCCAGTTTAAAGAAAAGGATTAGGGGTGATATGATGGCAGTCTTCCAATATCTCAGGGGTTGCCACAAAGAAGAGGGAGTCAAGCTATTCTCCAAGGCATCTGAGGGTAGAACAAGAAGCAATGGGTGGAAACTAATCAAGGAGAGAAGCAACTTAGAACTAAGAAGAAATTTCCTGACAGTGAGAACAATTAATCAGTGGAACAGAAGTTGCCTTCAGAAGTTGTGAATGCCCCAACACTGGGAGTCTTTAAGAAGATGTTGGATAGCCATTTGTCTGAAATGGTATAGGGTTTCCTGCCTAGGCAGGGGGTTGGACTAGAAGACCTCCAAGGTCCCTTGAAGGAACAATTAACAACTTGTGTCCAGAACTTGTGAGTGTCCTAACATTGCAGATTTTTAAGCAGACAACTATTTGTCTAAAACGGTGTCTCCTTCTTGAACACGGTTTGGACTAGAAACCATGATGACAAAGCTATGGCACACGTGGTCGAAGTGGCACACAGAGCCATTTTGCCCAGCATGCGCGACGTCACTCAGGGAAGCAGGGTTTCTGGCGTGCATGCACGCACAATGATCAGCTGGCTTTTGTTGTGTGCTGCAGTGCTGGAAACGGGAACGTTTTCCAGTGTGGTCACGTGTGCCAGCCAGCTGATCATCGCACGTGCATGCATGCCAGTAACCAGAAGACTAGGTGGCTGGGGCGCATGCGCACACCAGGAACCAGAAGGGCATTTCCATGCACACGCATGTCCCCTTTGTGCCTCCTTTTTTGTGTTGTGCAGTTGACAACGCGTGTGCGCACATGCTCCCTTTTGGGCACTCGGTGCCAAAAAGGTTCACCATCACTGGTCTAGAAGATCTCCAACGTCCCTTCCAACTCATACAATATGATACAATACAATACAATACTACAATACAATACAATATAATACAATACAACAATATAATACAATACAATATAAGACAATAAGACAATACAATACAATACACCAATACAATACAATACAATACAATACACCAATACAATACACCAATACAATACAATACACCAATACAATACAATACACCAATACAATACAATACAATACACCAATACAATACAATACAATACAATACTACAATACAATACAATACACCAATACAATACACCAATACAATATAATACACCAATACAATACAATACACCAATACAATACAATATAATACAACACAATAATGCAATACAATACACCAATACAATACAATACAATACCAGAGTTGAAGGAACCTTGGAGGTCTTCTAGTCCAACCCCCTGCTGAGGCAGAAAACCCTACACCACTTCAGACAAATGGCTGTCCAACATCTTCTTAAAGACTTCCAGTGTTGGGGCATTCACAACTTCTGGAGGCAATTTCTGTTCCACTGATTCATTGTTCTGTCAGGAAATTCCTCCTCAGTTCTAAGTTGCTTCTCTCCTTGATTAGTTTCCACCCATTGCTTCTTGTTCTACCCTCAGGTGCCTTGGAGAATAGTTTGACTCCCTCTTCTTTGTGGCAACCCCTGAGATTGGAAGACTGCTCTCACGTCTCCCCTGGTCCTTCTTTTCTGTTATTCTGTAGAAGGACAATGAAGAACAGAGGTTGGACAGAAATATTCGTGGATCATGTTCTGGTATCTTACGTAGCTGAATTGACCTTGGGGGGCAGAAGACCTGGGTTACGTCTTCCAGATGTTGCTGCTGGACACCTCACTCTTTTGGTGGCATAGGAAATGAGCTCCATATTTCTGATCGCTGTCAGCTTGCAGGAGTGTGATCTCTTATCATCCTCACACACTGTTCTCCCTGCGTCAAGGTGATGCAAATGTTAATTATGTTCCTCTTAAAACCAGCAGAGGAGCGGCTGCAAGGCAGGGAAGGAAGCTCATTGCCCTCCCACCCCCACCCAGGGAGCCATTAGGATAACAAGAATGGATGGGGTGGAGGTAGAATATCTATCTATCTACTATCTACCTATCTACCTACCTACTTACCTATCTATCTATCTATCTATCTATCTATCTATCTATCTATCTATCTATCTATCTATCTATCTAATATATATATATATATCAGGGGTGCGTTTCAACCGGTTCGCAGCGGTCCCTGCGAACCGGTTGGTCGGCGAACCCGGAAGTAAGTAACTTCCGGGAACGGCGACTGGCCCACCCACCCGCCCGCGCTCCTTACCCGGTTTTGATGAGTTCTGCGCTTCCACGCATGCGCAGGACACATACAGCGCCTGCGCGATCCTCCAGGAGCAGCTGGAGCATCGCACAGACGCTAGTACGCATGCATGCGCCGCGCGCGTGCACGAGGACGCCACCGGCCCTGTTCCAACCGAACCGGTTGGAACGGGGCGAGAAACCCACCCCTCGTCACAAGAGACCATCCAGACAGAAACGCAATATTTTTACTGTTGCCTTTGTTACATTTGGGTATTTGTGCTGATAAATAAATAAAGGGAGACTAGTATAGATCTATTTCAAGCTATTTAGCTCTCATCAGCTAGCCATATCCTTACTGGGAATCGAACCTGTGCTGTCTTGCATCTTAGGCCTAAGATGCAAGACAACACAGGTTCGATATATATATATGTTTGTATGTGTATTTGTGCTAATAAATAAATAAAGGGAGACTAGTATAGATCTATTTCAAGCTATTTAGCTCTCATCAGCTAGCCATACCCTTACTGGGATTTGAAGCTGATGAGAGCTAAATAGCTTGAAATAGATCTATGCTAGTCTCCCTTTATTTATTTATCAGCACAAACACAACACAAATGTAACAAAGACAACAGTAAAAATATTGGGTTTCTGTCGTGATGGTCTCTTGTGACGAGCCGATAGTCAGAGAATGGAAGCAGTCTGCTTCCTCCCATATTTGGGCATACCAGGGGTTGTGACTACATATACATATACATATACATATACATATACATATACATATACATATACATATACATATACATATACATATACATATACATATACATATACATATACATATACATATACATATACATATACATATACATATACAGTGTCAAATTATAATAATTATAATTATAATTATTATAATATATATAATATTTTTCAGAGTTTAAGACGCCCGAACCTTCCCCCCCCCAAAAAGGAGTGTGAAAGTCTGGGTGTGTCTTATACACTTAATGCAGCATTTTTTGGCCTCCCGAAACCCTTTCACAAAAATGGATGTGCTGAGGGATTGGGAAGCCTGCAAAGTGCTTCTGGGGGCTGAAATGAATGACAAATGGGCCATTTTTTTGCCCCCCCAGCCCCCAGGAACACTCTACAAGCCTTCCAAAGTCTATGCATGCCTTTTTTTTTTTTTGCAAAAATTGGGCCTGTTTTCACGAAAAAGCCTGGGACACAGACAACTTACACAGTTACCCCTGCATGGCCTCATGGGAGTCTGACAACCAAATCAGGATACAAGCTCCAATTCAAAAGCCCAGAGAGGGCATAAAACCCAGGCACGCTCAGCATCTCTTCCCTTTTTGCCCAGGACCTCAAACATGTGGTCTTGTCCACCATTAAACCATCTTTCCAAGCAGCCTCCGTGTTTCCAGTGTCTTTCTTCCCACTTGGAACTGAACCCAGATGGCCTTTTCTTCCAACACTTACAAGTTCTTTTTATTGACTTGCTTTCTGATGGCTCAGAGGGTTTCTTATTTTTAAACCTGTTTGGTTAGAACAAGGGATTTCATGCATTTGGAAAATCCAGAAAACAAGCTAATTTGGTAGCCAGATGGAGCGTGTTGGGAGCAATTGAAGGCAGATCGCCCAGGGAGACGGAAATCAAGGAACCAGCAAGCAAGTTTGCAACCCCACAGTAGCAAGGAGTCAAGAGCTGGATAAAGAGGCCATTTCCATGCACGCGAACACAGAGCGGGGTGTTAGACGTCACCGTTAATATTCCTGTCTCTGTCCCTTTTGTCAAATGCTATCCCAGAGGTCATCCGATTGTCAGGGTTCCAAATAACAAACACACACCCTCCCAAAAGAAGACTCCGAAGCTTGAGTTTCCACAAAGTTCCATTTTATTAGAGATGGCATATTGGCACATCTGGGAAAACCTGAATCTGAAAGGTTTTCCCCACCCAAATGAAAGTCCAAACCCCTGCCCAACATCCACATGTCCATCACATGATCCATTTTGGGGGGCAGCAGCTGCCAAAAAAGCCAACACAGTTCTAGGCTGCATAACCAGAGAGATAGAATCAAGATCACGTGAAGTGTTAATACCACTTGATAAGGCCTTGGTAAGGCCACACTTGGAATACGGCATTCAGTTTTGGTCGCCACAATGTAGAAAAGATGTGGAGACTCTAGAAAGAGTACAGAGAAGAGCAACAAAGAGGATTAGGGGACTGGAGGCTAAAACATATAAAGAATGGTTGCTGGAACTGGGTATGTCTAGTTTAATGGAAAGAAGGACTAGGGGAGACATGATAGAAGTCTTCCAAGATCTCAGGGGCTGCCACAAAGAAGAGGGAGTCAAGCTATTCTCCAAAGCACCTGAAGGCAGGAGAAGAAGCAATGGGTGGAAACCAATCAAGGAGAGAAGCAACTTAGAACTAATGAGAAATTTCCTGACAGAACAATTAATCAGTGGATCAACTTGCTTCCAGAAGTTGTGAATGCTCCAACACTGGAAGTTTTTAAGAAGATGTTGGATAACCATTTGTCTGAAATGTTATAGGGTTTCCTGCCTGGGCAGGGTCTACAACTTGTATTAATAAAGGAGAATATTTGTAGCTCAGGGTTGATGTGAGGGGTCTTTGGTGCTCTCTGAACTTGGTTGTTTTCTTGCAGGTGTGTCATTATGGGAGGGTGGGTTCCTGCCAGTTCTAACCCCTTCTTTATAAGGGGTTCCACAAATCTACAGTGCCTTTTGGAACCAGTTCCAGCTACCTCCCCCTGCCCATATCATCAAGATGAAGAGTGAGAGGAGGAATTCTGAGAGTTGAAGTCCACAAGTCTTAAAGCTGTCAACTTTGAACACCCCTGGTTTTTTTTTTTCTAAAGGGTTAGGGGTGGAAGGGTCTTGCAACTTGACAGCTTTAAGACTTGCACACTTCAATGCCAGAGTTCCTGAGCCAATATGACTAGAGGAGGAATTCTGGGAGTTGAAGTCCACAAGTCTTAAAGCTGTCAACTTTGAACACCCCTGGGTTTTTTTTCCTAAAGGGTTAGTGGCACAAGGGTCTTGTAACTTGACAGCTTTAAGACTTGCACACTTCAATGCCAGAGTTTCTGAGCCAACATTTTGGTTGCTAAGCAAGAGCGTTGTTAAATGAGTTTCACCACATTTTACAAGTTGGCCACGCCCACCCAGTCACATGGCCAGCAAGCCACTCCCACAAAGCAGGCCATACCTACAGAAGAGGTTCTAAAAATTTTTGAAGCCCACCCCTGGTCATTACCCAAACTAGGTAACATCATCAGTATTAGTCATCTAGTCACTAGCACTGATGACGTTACCTGGTTTGGGTAGTGAAACGTCTGCAAGAAAACAAGCAAGCTCAGAGAGCACCAAGGATTCCTTAAACAGCTTGTATTCTTTGTTTTCTGAACAAAAATGTCCATTTCCATCAGAGGTGGTATTCAGCAGGTTCTGACCAGTTCTGGGGAACCGTTAGTGGAAATTTTGAGTCGTTTGGAGAACCAGTAAATACCACCTCTGGCTGGCCCTGACCCCATCTATTCTCTGCCTCCAGAGTCCCAGCTGATCGGGAGGAAATGGGGATTTTGCAGTAACCTTCCCCTGCCACGCCCACCAAGCCACGCCCACAGAACCAGTAGTAGTAAAAAAAAAATGAATCCCACCACTGAATCACATACATGCTCATGCCTCCCCATGCATCTACCCAGTTGAAAGTTCAGCTGGAGGCCGAGGTAAGTGACCAAAATATAGAGATGGGGTGGCATCCATAAGTGCACAGACTTTATTCTGTGTGATCCTCTGAAGTATTACTGTTCCCATCTTCCTTTGTAGCTTCCAACAAGGCTTGGTCAATCCCAGGTTGGTACATTCTGGTACATTCCCACTGAAGTTTCAACTTCCAGAATATTTGGAAGCCACTTCTTGCCTTGGGAATCAATAAGCAGGTTACCTGTGTTGTACAAATGCAGTTGTTCTGCTAACCTAAAATATTGCTTGCGTGTCTTCCAGGGACGGAGAGGGAAGGGAATGACAGTGCATGCATGATGATACAATTGTGCAAATGTCATGACTTCATGATTTGAACCATATGTCCAAACACAATGCGTAATAATGGTATTTGCACTGGGATGCAGCCAAACATGTGCTGTCATGTTACTGTTGCTGTAACTTGCAGGAGGTGTTGATGTGTATTTGTTTCGTAGTTCCGTGGGTTCCCTGGGCCCAGGCGTTGTAATTTGTGAACCATGTTCACTTAGGCAGGCAATCGTGATTTATTTGGTCCACTATTAATTCATAATTTGGCTGAGGCCCCAGATCAAGTAAGCGAGAAGGTGCTAATTCATCTGCTAGACGGCTACAGCCAGTTTTGCCTAGTGCTTAAGGCACCAGGATAGAAACCAGGAGACTGTGAGTTCTAGTCTTGGCTTAGTCATGAAAGACAGCTAGGGGACTTTGGACCAATCACCAGGAGACTGTGAGTTCTAGTCCCGCCTTAGTCATGAAAGCCAACTGGGTGACTTTGGACCAATCACCAGGAGACTGTGAGTTCTAGTCCCATGAATTCTAGTTCATTAGGCATGAAAGCCTGCTGGGTGATTGGAAGCAGTGACTGTCTCTAAGCCAACCACATAGGGTTGTTGTGAAACAGGGAGGAGTATTCTCCCCGTTCGCCACCTTGAGTTTACAATAAAAATTACAAAGGCAGGATATAAATAGATATAGATAGATGAATAACAGTAAAATAATTCATCATTATTTCAATAGAACTGGAAAGTCCCCATTGGATAAAAGAGGGTGATGATCCTTACCAGTGGTGGGATTCAAATAATTTAACAACCGGTTCTCTGCCCTAATAACCAGCTAGGTATGTGTGGCTTTGTGGTCCTGTGACTGGCTGGGCATGGCCAACTCAATGTCATTCACGTCGATGGGTGCTTCACCTTAGCTGTTACAAGGTAATAAGGGTTGACCGGAGAGGCACTTTCTGTAAGCAGGGCAATAAAGATTAGGCTAGAAACAACACCAGAATGTTTCCTTCCTGCCTTCCTTACAGGATTAGCCCTGTAAAGTAGGAAAAAAATATCAGATTTCTTCCAACAACTGGTTCTACCAACTGCTTAGAAAGTTAACAACCGGTTCCCCCGAATAGGTGCGAACCGCCTGAATCCCACCACTGATCCTTACACTTACTATCCATAAGGACAGAAACCTAGAATTTTTCTGATCGGCCTTTCAAATGAGAATCTCTGCAGGATTCTCATGAGATTATTCCCCTTTAAGGAACTGATTTTCCCCAATGCCCAGTCCAGGAGATCCATGCTCCTCCATGGGGCTTCCATAATTCCTCCCCAGGAATTTCCATCCGTTCATCCTGGGCTCAGCCGTTGCAAGGCCTTGCAGAGCGCCGCAGTGACATTCCCTGCCTCTTAACATTTGGTAACAGCGAGCTCTTGATGGCTTTGAGGCTGCGGACAGTCTGTCCTGCTTCCTGGAAATGTGGGTTGTCCTTTCTGGACACCTGCCAGGCCCCACTCTGGGAATCACTGCTTCATTGGATGAGGGAGAAAAACAACAGCCAAGAGGTTCTTGGTGACACTCAAATGATCTGAAATGATTGTGAACAAGCCAGCTACAGATTTGCTTGGGAAATAGGATAACCAGAGTGGCGGCAACAGTAACAATGTCATCAGAGGGACATGGATTGGGAGCTTCTGGATTAGGAGAATAACAGAGTTGGAAGGGACCTTAGAGGTCTTCTAGTCCAACCCCCTGCTCAAGCAGGAGACCCTATACCAGTGGTTTTCAACCTGTGGTCTGTAGATCCTGTTGTGGCCTGCCGGCACCTGGCAGAGCTGGTAGCAAATTCGGACAGTGAGGAGGTTGGGGAGGAACATGGGTCAGTCCTGGAGTCTGGGGAAGGCTCTGATTGATGAGAGGGGTTGATGAGTTCCCCTCCCCTCTTGACTTGTATGGCTGTGTGATTCTTGTGTATTTTAATTACGTGTATTGTGTTTTATGTCCCCTTTTCCCCCTTTGAGTTGTTCGCCGCCCTGAGTCCCTCCCGGAGAAGGGTGCCATACAAATAAACTAAATCTGAATCTGAATCTGATGAGGGCTCTGTATGGGAGGCAGAGAGGGGGCCAGGGCCGTCCGACAGTTATCAGCTGCCTTCAGAGTCAGAAATCAGTGAGGCAGATGAACAACTGGAGCCTCTTCCCAGAGTCCGCAAGAGCAGAGTTAGGTTTATTACATTTATTACATTTATATGCTGCCCTATTCCCCGGAGAGTTGCCAGACGAAGGAACAGCTAAAGAACAGGGATCAACTTGGGAGTAAGGCCACTGATGGATGATGAATGGCCCCTCCCAGAGGAAATAAAAGAGGAGCGGAAGGGGAGTGGAGTTTGCAGGAGACATTTAGTTCGCTTAATTGTTTCGTGACTCTCCAAGACTCCTTGCAAGGTTTTGCAGATATTAGCCTGTCAGCTCTCCAAGCCAGATAAGGTCTGTGGCTGTAAATCCTCCCTTGAAAGACTTTGCTGGATGTGAATGAGCAGAATTCGCAGCAAATTAATAAAAGGGTTTTTTTCAGGGACAAGGAATGTGTTTCATGCTCTTGGGAAGCCTCTGTTGGAACAGATCCCTGGGGGTTCGTGATGTCATCCCAAGGGGTCCACAAAGGCTTGAAAAAATTATCTAAATCTTGAGTTAAGTCTTGGGGGAGGATCCTTGGCCACAAAAGTTATTTGAGGGGGAGGCGTGGTGAGGAAAAGGTTGAGAACCATCGCCCTAGGCCATTCCAGGCAAGTGACTGTCCAGTCTCTTCTTAAAAGCCTCCAGTGATGAAGCACATTAGGGACACAGCCAGCTCAGAATGGTGTTGTGATGTCATCTGAATTGCAAGGGCTTCTGCCCCACCCGATGCCTTTTGTTAAAAAAAAATTCACAAACGTAACAAAATGAATCCTCCCATAGGATGGCTCCCAACAGCATGATAGTCAGAGCTAACCTGGTGTTGAAACCCACATCTTATGGCAGAGGTCTTCAAACTTGGCAACTTTAAGATTTGTGGACTTCAACTCCCAGAATTCTCCAGCCAGCTCTGCTGTGGAGTTGAAGTCCACCAGTTTTAAAGTTGCCAAGTTTGAAGACCTCTGTCCTATGGGATCTTAACCGACGATTGTACAACAGCTTCATCTTGGTTACTGAATAAATCAGTTTCCTGGATTTGCATTAAGATATTGAACCAGAAACTAAAGATACAGTGATTAAAGCACGAGCCAAAAAAAACCCCCAGAAGACTGTGAGTTCTAGTCCCGCCTTAGGCATGAAAGCTTTCATGTCTAAGGTGGGACTAGAACTCACAGTCTCCTGTGTTTTTGGTCAATACTTTGAGCCAATCACTCAAGACTGTGAGTTTTAGTCCCACTTTGAGCATAAATACCGGCTAAGTGACTATGAACGATCACCTAAGACTGTGAGTTCTATTCTGGCCTTGGGCATGAAACCTGACTTAGTGATTTTGGGCCAATCACAAGATGTGAAGTTTCCAAAAGACGACCTGATTAATTTACGAGCCTCGAGACAAAGTTCAAAAGAAATCCAGTCATTTATTAGGATTCCATCTGGGGCTTTGGGAGCCTGGCTTGTGCCCAGTCCGGCCTCCAGTCCACCCTTGCTAGCTCGCTTGAGACCCTTCCCTGTATCTGGCGACTAGGGTAAGGGAACTCAACTTCAACCTCCTTAGAGGCTAATTTCCACCAGTACTCATCCTTTCTTGCTTCTGCCAATGGGAAAGGCATAGCAGCTTGGCTGTCTGGAGCTAGCTGCATACCTCCAGCTGCAATCAGTCTCTCTCTTCAGCCATGGTTGCCTGATTTTCCCTCCAAGCACCCCAAATATTGGGGGAGTGCTTGGAGAGCCCGGGATTCAGGAAACCCAGAAATCTTGATAGATTTTAAAAGTCAGTTTCCTCTTAGCAACTGATTGCTTGGTTCCTCCTCAGGAGTTCTTATTATTTTTGAGGTGCAGGAGGCAGCGAGCGTGGTCACCTCATGGCTGCTGCTCTGTTGCAATATTTTCTGGGAGGGATTATTATCCGGGAAGGATTATTTTTGGGGAGGGATTATTTTAGCGAATGCGAGCAAAAGCCCAATTAGGCTTATTATCCAGGGAGGTCTTATTTTGGGGGAAACAGGGTATTAACTTTGGAAACTCACTGTGACCACTAAGTTGGTGCAGCATGGGGGAACTTCTGTAGGAAAGACATCCATCCATTCCTGCTTGTGAACATCAAAGGAGAACGTGGTTGGGTTAAGGAGATCCTTCAACACTTTCAATCAGTGAAGGACAGGTTCTCTCCCCAGTTGTCCTAAACAAAGCTGAGGCTCCATTTTGGGGAGATCCAGTTTGGCGACACCAGCAAAATGTCAGGAGGTTGAATTTTGGCGTTACAAAGGATTCCAGGATCTCAAAAATCTGGGTGTTTTTTTTTCTCATTTAAGTAAGAGAAATATAAGCAAACCAGTTTCTTCTAGTGTGGAGGGCACCAAGCTAGAAGCCAGCTCAGTGACTTTGGACCCATCACCAGGAGACGGTGAGTTCTACTCCCATCTTAGTCTGCCCTGAAAGTCATCTAGTCCTGCCTTAGTCCTGCCATGAAAGTCATCTGGGTGACTTTGGACCAATCATGAGGAGGCTGTGAGTTCTACTCTCGCCTTAGCTATGAAAGCCAGCTGGGTTATTTTGACCCAATCACTCTCTCTCTATTAGGGAATATAGGAAGCGGAAGGAGTATTACGCCTGTTCGCAACCTGGAGTTGTTTATAGAAGTAATAAAAGGTGGGATATAAATTAATTTAAAAGATAGTTGAATAAGAAAAAAAAATAGAAGTGCCTGCATTCGGACATATCTATAGCCCAATTTAACTTCTCTATTCTCTTCTTATGGCTATAAAGTAGAAGAAGATTCAAATCCCCCTCACTTTTACCTGCTGACTATTTCTACCACTCTTGCCTTAAGCAAGGCCTGCAGTTTTACGAAGATGAACCGAGAAAGGTAGAAAAAGATTTCAAGAGAACAGAATTCATGAAAGGTGCCCCAGCAGCTCCCTTTGGAGAGGAGCTGACAAACAGCATCTGAAATGAGAACGTACTTTTTTGCTAAAGGATCGCTTGGCATCACGTAGGCAGGAACTGACCTCAGCCTCCCTTTCTGCTAAGTAAGAAAACTCCCCCCCCCACTTTTTTTAAAATGAGGCAGAAGTAGGAGCGAAGAACGAAGAATGAGAAACACAAGGGGGTTGTTTTTTTCTCTCTCCAGCAATCTCAGAATTAACGAACTGGAAATGCCAGGGATCTGGAAGAAACTCCCAACGTAACTACTGGGGGGGGGGGGATACACTTCAAAGCAGCGGTCACCAACTGGTGTTCTGTGAGAAAATTTTGGTGGTCCGCAGAAAAATGATTTGCATTTTTTTATATTGCACTAAATCAGGAGTCCTCAAACTACGATCCCTGGGATGGATACGTGCAATAAATGATTGTGTTGCTGCAGAGAGTCTCCCCCTTTGGGGTCTTTTTGTATGGGTTGGAGGGGGGCAGAAATTCCACCTTTGGGTCTGCTTCAGTCATCTGGTGTGGGGCTTTGGGCGAAGGCTGGAGGGAAGGGACGCTGGTGGCGAAGAGCTGGAGGACCTCATTCCAGTGGGACTCCATCATGGCCTGGAACTGGCTGACCATCCCAGCCCGCTGAGCCTCCAGGCGCCAGCACCTGGCCTTGCATTCCCACAGGTCTTCCCTTTGCTTGGAAAACCTATGTTCGTAGTCCTCAGTGAGGTGCTTCTGCTGAGCCTCCTTCTTGGTCAGATTCAATTTGAACTGAATTGTTTTGCTAACTCTTTCTCATGGTGGCTGCTTATCTCCCGCAACTGCTTCCTGTTGGGGCCCTAAGGAGCCTGGGTGGGGAGGGGAGGAGTGGCTGGGAGGGGAGGGACAAGTAGAGGCTGGCGAGGCACCCCGCGACATGAGTGACATTGAGTTGGCCACGCCCACACAGTCACATGACTTCCTAGTCACACCCACCCAGCCAGTCACTAGGCAGATCCTATTAGTGGTCCACGGGATGTAAAATTATCAATTGAGTGGTCCCTGAAGTCAGAAGGATTGGCGACCCCTGCTTCAAAGGATAGACAAAATAGCATTAAACTACAACTATTGTATTAATTTTTTATTTTAACAATGTGCATTCCTATCACCTTTTGTTTCTGGAATGTAGTTTCTCCATGCAAAAGAATGTGGCCTCTTATATAAGGGCATCCATAAGACCTGTGGAGTTCAGTTCCCAGAATCCCCCAAGTCTCCAAGTTGCCAAAATTGGACACCCCAGTCTATATCATTAAAGATAAAGGAAAACTTAGTAAACACTTTGCCTCCAATAGCTTGAATATGCACAGAAGAGCAACAAAGATGATCAGGGGACTGGAGGCTAAAATATAAAGGACAGTTGCTTGAACTGGGTATGTCTAGTCTGATGAAAAGAAGGACTAGGGATGACATGATAGCAGTATTTCAATATCTCAGGGGCTGCCACAAAGAAGAGGGAGCCAAGCTATTCTCCAAACCACCGGAAGGCAGGACAAGAAGCAATGGGTGGAAACTAATCAAGGAGAGAAGCAAATTAGAAGTAAGGAGAAACTTACAGTGAGAACAATTAATCAGTGGGACAACTTGCTTCCAGAAGTTGTGAATGCTCCAACACTGGAAGTTTTTTAACAAGAGATTGGACAACCATTTGTCTGAAGTGGTGTAGGGTTTCCTGCCAAAGCAGGGGGTTGGACTAGAGGACCTCCAAGGTCCCTTCAAACTCTGTTATTCTATTCTATTTTATTCTGTTTTGTTCCATTCCACTCCTCTAGCAACACTCCTCTATTCTATTCTATTCTATTCTATTCTATTCTATTCTACATAGCCTCTTTTTCTTCCTCACAAGTTAAACAACACTAAATAAATAGTAACGGATCGTCAATAAAAACACCAGCATTTTAAAACTAAGGTATAAAAAGGTGCTACAATTCTGCAGGCAACCTGTATCTGACTTTGAGCTTGGCCTCTTGGTGGTTTCCTTTTTCAAAAATAAATAAATAATAATAAGCCTCCTTCAGATTGAGGCAAATATGTCAAAATTAACCAAAAGCAGCTGCTTCTGTGATGCAATATTTTCAGGGAGGGCTTATTTTAGCCCATGCACTCAAAAAGCCTGTTTTATTTTCAGGGAAACGGGGTAGGTAGGTAGGTAGGTAGCAGAGGTGAGTTCCTACCAGTTCGCACCTATTCGGTAGAACCGGTTCGTCAAATCTACCGAACCGGTTAGAAGAGGTTCCACTAGTGGACCCGGAAAGCAGGCCACACCTACAGAAGAGGTTCCAAAAAATTTTGAAACCCACCACTGGTAGGTAGGTAGGTGGGTGGGTGGGTGGGTGGGTGGGTGGGTGGCTGGGTGGGAGGGTGGATGGATGGATGGATGGATGGATGGATAAATAGATAGATAGATAGATGATAGATAGATGATAGATAGATAGATAGATAGATAGATAGATAGATAGATAGATAGATATAGAGGTAGGTAGGTAGGTAGGTAGGTAGGTAGGGAGGGAGGAAGGGAGAGAGAGAGAGAGAGAGAGTAGATAGATAGATAGATAGATAGATAGATAGATAGATAGATAGATAGATGGATGATAGATGGATGGATGGATGGATGGATGGATGGATGGATGGATGGATGGATGGATGGATAAATAGATAGATAGATAGATAGATAGATAGATAGATAGATAGATAGATAGATAGATAGATACCTTGTTTCCCTGAAAATTAGACAGGGTCTTATTTTCTTTTGAACACCCCCCACACCCAGAAATAAGCATTTGGCCTTGTTTTCGGGGAGGTCTTATTATTTTTGAGGTGCAGGAGGTGGCGAGCGTGGTCCCCTCATGGCTGCTTCTGTGATGCAATATTTTTGGGGAGGGCTTATTTTCAGGGGATGGCTTATTTTAGCGCATGCTTTCAAAAGGCCGATTGGGCTTATTATCTGGGGAGGTCTTATTTTGGGGGAAACAGGGTAGCTAGGTAAATAGGTAGGTAGATAGATATGTGGGTAAGTAGGGGTGTAGATACATAGATAGGTAAGAAGGTATGTAGGTATATAGGTAGGAAAATAAATAGGTAGGTAGATTAATAGGTAAATAGGGATGTATGTACATAGGTAAGTAGGTAAGTAAGTAAGTAGGTACATATGTAGGCAAATAGGTAAGAAGGTAAGTAGATACATAGGTACCTAGGTTAAGTAGGTAGGTAGGTAGGTAGGTATCAGTGGTGGGATTCAGCCAGTTCGCACCTATTCGGAAGAACTGGTTGTTAACTTTGTAAGCAGTTCGGGGAACCGGTTGTCGGAAGAAATCTCATTTTGTTTTTCTCCACTTTACAGGGCTAATCTTGTAAGGAAGGCAGGAAGGAAATATTCTGGTGTAGTTTCTAGCCTAATCTTTGTTGCCCTGCTTACAAAAACTACCTCTCTGGTTAATCCTTATTACATTGTAACAGCTAAGGCGAAGCGCCCATCGACCTGAGTGACGTTGAGCTGGCCACGCCCACCCAGTCACATGACCACCAAGCCACGCCTACCCAGCTGGTCATTAGGGCAGAGAACCAGTTGTTAAATTATTTGAATCCCACCAGTGGAAGGGATTTATGCAGGTAAGTAGGTACATAAGTGCATAGGCAGTGGGGGGATCCTGCTGATTTAACAACCAGTTCGGTGTCAGAAGTTTTAACAAAACTTACCTTCCATGCTACTTCTGGGGAGTCACACAGCGGAGGCACAGCAATACGCTCTGCTGCACAAATCAGCTGAGAGGATATAGGTAAGTAAAGAGCAGGGGCGGGGGGGAGGGCGGGACAACCTGATCATCGGAGCGAACCGGTTCGTCCGAACCTGTCCGAACCGGCTGAATCCCACCCCTGTGCATAGGTAAGTAGGTAGTTAAGTAAGTAGGTAGGTAGATATTTCAGCAGATTGGATGATGCTCCCTTTAGCCACTATTTGGTGACGATGGGTCACTTTTCACCCGCCGAGCCTGCGCAATCTCTTTTGAAAATGGTCTTCATGGGTCCCTGAGCTGGGGTTGAAATTTTCAGTCCGCCTGGTTGGCTGCCACATGTCTCTTGTGACTGACACCTGACCAAAGTCAGCCTTTTCCGAAACTAAGCAATCCATGGAAAGAAGGGGTGGATTGCACAATAAGCCAAAGGGGACCAAACTTTTTGCTTCTGGCAAAAAAAAAAATATGTCACAACCTTTACTGATCTCCGGGCTGTCTTGCTCTTCGCTGTCTTTGACCTGAATCTAAGAAAACAGATGCTACCGAGTGATGTGGCACGAAACGCACTCTTCTTTTCCCCCAAAGCAGAATTTATTCACAGGATGCCCTTCTTTCCTCCTCCTCCTCCCACAACTGTGACCCTCCAATCTTTCGGTTTCTTCCACTTTGGTTTCTTTTTGAAATTAGGATCAGGGTTGCAAAAACACAGAGAGAAATGACGATTTAATTCCCAAAACTCCATTCTGATTCCTAAGCAGCTCTTCCATTTCATAAGCTGGCTAGCAAGAGGAAGAGGAGGAGGAGGAGGAGGTGGAGGAGGAGGAGGAGGAGGAGGAAGAGGAGAGGAGAACAGGAATCAAAGGAGACCTACTTTCCTGCTTTTTGTCTGTGCTTTTTCTCGCATGATGGGATGAATAAGAAATATAATGAAAAGAAGTATCATTTCACCTCTGCAGTTGGGCGTTAGGAGATGTCTGAAGGCGAAGTCATGAAGAGGAAACTCTCAACACAATTGCTAGTTACCAGTTCTAAAATTAAACAAAATATTGAATGTTGGTACTCTTTGAAACATTGAGAACAGATAGCTGGCACTTGAAGCCTTCTACTGAGGCAGCAAATCTTCTATCAATAAGGAATGTAAATTTGGAATCATATGAAATTAGGGGGGGGGCGGGGAAACAGAACAAGCAGTTGTGTTTATATAATGGTATTGAGCATGACAAATAGTATTACACAACATCCTATATTGTATAATAATTGAATAGCTTTAGTTTATATGTGTATATATGTATGTGAATGTCTGTTATGTACCATAATAGAATATAGAATATTCCACAGAAGACTAGAATAGAGTAGAGTAGAATAGAATAGAATAGAACAAGGAACAAAGAATAGAATAGAATAGAATAGAATAGAATATAGAAAATGAATAGAATAGAATATAGAAAATGAATAGAATAGAATATAGAAAATGAATAGAATAGAATAGAACAAGGAACAAAGAATGGAATAGAATAGAATAGAATATAGAAAATGAATAGAATAAAAAAGAACAAGGAACATAGAATAGAATAAAATAGAATATAGAAAATGAATAGCGTAGAATAGAACAAGGAACAAAGAATAGAATAGAATATAGAAAATGAATAGAATAGAACAGAACAAGGAACAAAGAATAGAATAGAATATAGAAAATGAATAGAATAGAACAAGGAACAATGAATAGAATAGAATAGAACAGAACAAGGAACAAAGAATAGAATAGAGTATAGAAAATGAATAGCGTAGAATAGAACAAGGAACAAAGAATAGAATAGAATATAGAAAATGAATAGAATAGAACAAGGAACAATGAATAGAATAGAATAGAATAGAACAGAACAAGGAACAAAGAATAGAATAGAGTATAGAAAATGAATAGCGTAGAATAGAACAAGGAACAAAGAATAGAATAGAATAGAATATAGAAAATGAATAGAATAGAACAAGGAACAAAGAATAGAATAGAAAATAATAGAAAATAATATAGAAAATGAATAGAATAGAATAGAACAGAACAAGGAACAAAGAATAGAATAGGACAAGGAACAAAGAATAATAGAATAGAATAGAATAGAATATAGAAAATGAATAGCGTAGAATAGAACAAGGAACAAAGAATAGAATAGAATATAGAAAATGAATAGAACAGAACAGAACAAGGAACAAAGAATAGAATAGAATAGAATAGAATAGAATATAGAAAATGAATAGAATAGAACAAGGAACAAAGAATAGAATAGAAAAGAATAGAAAATAATATAGAAAATGAATAGAATAGAATAGAACAGAACAAGGAACAAAGAATAGAATAGAATAGAATAGAATATTATTTATTGGCCAAGTATGATTGGGCACACAAGGACTTTGTCTCCAGTGCATAAACTCTCAGTGTACATACAAAAAATGAAGTAATATAATCATAATGTAGGAAGAAAAATCCTGTCCGGTTCCAAGCTGGGAGAAAGATGCTGGAACTAAAATGGAGGCTGCCCACAAGAAAAGAAGGTCTCTGTTTATTTGGTTTCCAGACACCTCAGGGACAGCAGGATGTTTCTGGGGCACCTGACCAAATGGATGAGTGAGTAGATGGATTTTTATAGGCTTCTGGGGTTCGGTGACTGAGATGCTCCAGGGGGTTGTGCAATGTAGTGAGCCTTGTGTCTTTTGCTATTCTAATGGTGGTGAGTAACTCTTATTATGTCCTAAAATAATGCCCTGTCCTTAGAATTTGGGTGGGTGGGGGGAATATAAATTCTTAATCCCATCAGTTCTGGGCTTCTGTGGGAGCTGTGGCTGAAGGTGTTTTGTTTATGAATAGATTGGCCCAATCTTTCTTGATGGGTACAAGATATCCATCTCTAAAGACTTGAGGCTTCTGCTTGAGGCTATTAAGAAATAATGGGGCTGCTTTCTGCCTTTGTTAAGATTTTTCTCCATTTCTCCTTTGGGAAAATATAACATTCTGCCTCTTTTAATATTCTCCAAAATATTTCATTCTCGGGGAAAGTGGGGGAGGGCTTCCCATAATAAGGTACCAATAGGAGAAGGTAATAGGAAAGATGAGAAGAAGAATAGTAATACAGCCCTACTACATGGGGAAATATCCTCAGACTTAAGACAGTGTTGTAGGTTTCCCCCCCTTGCACATATGTACTACTCGTTCCTGACTCTAGGGGGTGGTGCTCATCTCCGTTTCAAAATCAAAGAGCCAGTGCTGTCCGAAGACGTCTCCGTGGTCATGTAGCTGGCATGACTCAATGCTGAAGGCGCATGGAACACTGTTACCTTCCCACCAAAGGTGGTTCCTATTTTTCTACTTGCATTTTTTTACATGCTTTCGAACTGCTAAGTTGGCAGAAGCTGGGACAAGTAAGGGGAGCTCACTCCGTTACACGGCTCTAGGGATTCAAACTGCCGAATTGCCGATCTTTCTGATCGACAAGCTCAGCATCTTAGCCACTGAGCCACCGCGTCCCAAGTGTTGTAGGAATTAGGTGTTGAGCAGATTGATGGCACAAGGGGGGGGGGAGTCTACTACCATAATTACATATATTAGTTCTACTGTAGTATGTGGCCATTTTCAGAGTAGATTCATGCATGGTTGGCTTACAGCTTGTATGTTTGTGATGTGGGACTCAACATGTTATTCTTTCATAGAAAAATGGGAACATTTAAAAAAAAGTTTTTTAAAAGAAAATATATTTTTTTAAAAAATGTGTTAGTATTGTAGGAAGTTAACACCCACCCCTCTCCTAGGAAAATGAAATATTTTAGGAAATATTAAAATGGCAGAATATTTCCACTAAAACGGAGGCAAAAACTCATCCGCCCCCACCTTTGTCAATGGGCCATTAAGGCCTGAGCCAGTGTATTCTACATAACAAAGATCTGGCTCCTTCAGGCAGAGCCATCATAGGAATTGCCCAAAGCCCTTTCACTACATTATCACCCAGCAAGGCTCAACCAAGCCCCCACCCAGGACAGCCTACAGAGTTGCCCCTGCATGGCCCCATCAGAACACAAGCTCAAAGTCAAAAGCCCCGAGAGGGCATAAAACCCAGGCACTATCAGCATCTCTTCCCTTTTTCCCCAGAACCTCAAACCATGTGGTCCTGTCCACCATTAAACCATCTTTCCAAGCAGCCTCCATGTTTCCAGTGCCTTTCTCCCCACTTGGAACTGAACCTAGATGGACATCTCTTCCAGCAGTGTATTAGGGATATCTGTTTATTTTCTCAGTTAATAGAATCAAGTAAATGAAAGCTTTGCAGCACACTTTAATCACCGAGTTAAGTGGCTTAGCACTCCTTAAGCTAAAATTACCCCCTCTGTCTTTGGGGGAGAAGATGTTAAGCCAGC
Source organism: Thamnophis elegans (assembly GCF_009769535.1). Taxonomy (NCBI): domain Eukaryota; kingdom Metazoa; phylum Chordata; class Lepidosauria; order Squamata; family Natricidae; genus Thamnophis; species Thamnophis elegans. The sequence goes on from NC_045550.1 coordinate 65,592,334, forward strand.
ACTATTCTGTAAGAAATTGGTTGGTCCAAGAATGGCAGGAACTTCAAGAATATCTTCCTAATGGGATGGAAGCAACAAAATTGGCTTCTCTAATGTATCACACAGACATGCCCGAAATGAGAGATCATGGCAAAGAGAACCAGTTGTGTCGAAGGGGTTAAGATGCAGACTAGAAATTGGGCACCTGTGAATTCTAGTTCTACCTTAGGCATGAATGTTACCTGATCTTGGGCCAATCATCAGGAGGCTGAGTCCTAGTCCCACTTTAGGCATGAAAGCTGGCTGGATGACTTTGAGCCAATCGCCAGGAGACCATCAATTCTAATCCTGCCTTACCTATTAATGCCACCTGTGTGGCTTTGGGCCAATCACCAGTAGACTGTTATTCTATTCCAATTTTAATTCTAAAATAGGCAGAGGAAGGAGTATATACCCTCTTTCCCTGAAAATAAGACCTCCCCAGATAATAAGCCCAATCGGGCTTTTAAGTGCATGCGCTAAAATAAGCCCTCCTCTGAAAATAAGCCCTCCTGGAAAATATTGCAACACAGCAGCAGCCATGAGGTGACCACGCTTGCTGCCTCCTGCACCTCAAAAACAATAAGACCTCCCCGAAAATAAGGCAAAGCGCTTATTTCGGGGGTCAAAACAGAATAAGAGCCTGTCTTATTTTCGGGGAGACACAGTACTAAACTTCAACTTTCAACAAAACTTGGTACACAGATGACTTACCCTCCGGAAACAAATACTGGGAGGTAAGACACCCCTGGTGTACGGGAGTGTCTCTCTGTGTGTGTTTCAGCATAACTCTGGAATGCCTGGCCTGTTAAGGAGAGCAAGTATGGCATCCTAGAGCAGCAATTGTTTGTGATGTCATGGGAGGGAGAAGGGAGAGCCTGGGCCATTAAGGAGAGCAAGTGCAGCGTCCTAAAGCAGCAATTGTTTGTGATGTCAGCTCCTTCGCAGTTTCCTCTGGAAAGCCAGCCATGACGTCCGCCTTCCGTAGACAGGGCGGGACAGGACGGGAAAGAGAAGTGCATGGAAGGGGGAAGGGAGAGGGGAGGGATGATGGGCATGGGAGTAGAGGGAGATAGGCCCCTCTCAAGGGCTCCCTGACAGACAAACGCTTTGACGTCTATAAATGCTAGGTTATCAGCTAGTAAATAATAAAGGTGGAACACAGATAAAATGAAGAAATAAATGCTTTTAATTTATTAGAGCGCACAAGACTGTGTGGGAAACCTCCTGTTTTAAGAATATCCCAGGATTACAGATAACACGTTGTTGTTAAATTCAGGGACATCCATGAACAGAGGGGGACATAAACAACGCCATCATAATGTAAAAAAGATTGAGACTCTAGAACAGTGTTTCTCAACCTTGGTGACTTTTAAGTCCTGTGGACTTCAACTCCCAGAATCCCCCAGCCAGCTCTCACTGGCTGGGGAATTCTGGGAGTTGAAGTCCACAGGACTTAAAGTTGCCAAGGTTGAGAAACACTGCTCTAGAAAGAGTTCAGAGAAGAATTACAACGGCACTGAAAAAGGTGACTTATGGCCGTTTTTCACACCTACCACCATTTCGGCATCCCCACAGTCACGCAATCAACATTCAGAAGCTCAGCAACTGACTCATATTTATGACGGTTGCAAGTGTCCCAGGGTCACGCAATCTCCTTTTGCAACCTTCTGACAAGCGAAGTCAATGGGGAAGCCAGATTCACTCAACAACTTCCTTATGCATTTAAGAACTGTGGTGGTTCACTTAACAACTGTATCCAGAAAGGTCGAACCATGGGGCAAAACTCGCTTAACAAATGTCTCACGTAACGACAGAACTTTTTGGGCTCAGTTGAGGTCAGTAAGTCGAGGACTGCCTGTGAGTTCGCGTCTGGAATGGCTGGTTAAGCAACTCAAAGTAATTCCTCAACAGCTTCCTCCTGGATACTATGGCTCACCTCTTTTATTATCGTATTTTTCAGAGTATAAGACCCACCTTTTTCCCTCAAAAAAGAGGCTGAAAATCTGGGTGAGTCTTATACACTGAATACAGCAATTTTGGCCTCCCGAAACGCCGCCCCTTTCACCGAAATGGCCGTGCAGAGCCTGTAGAAGGCTTTCAGAGACTTCCTGAGGGCTGGGGAGGGCAGAAATGATAAAAAAATGGCCCATTTTTTGCTCAACACCCCCCCCCAGCCCCCAGGAGTACTGTATAAACCTCCTAAAGACTATGTATGTAATTTTTTTTGTCAAAAAATGGGCCTGTTTTCACAAAAAAATGGCTTTTTTGCTTGTTGGGGGGGGGCACACCCCAGGAGCACTCTTCAAGCCACCCAAAGGCTATTCATGCCTTTTTTAAGGGAAAAAAACAGGTCCTTTTTCACAAAAAATGGACTATTTTTGGGAGGTTTGCAGAGTGCAAAAACTTTTTTTTTCATTTGCCTCTTCAAAACCTTGGTGCGTCTTATACTCCGGTGAGTCTTATACTCCGAAAAATATGGTAGATTTCATTTGCCAAATACATTAGCCACTGGTGGGTTGCCAAATTTTTTTACTACCAATTTGGGTGCGCTTGTGCTTTTGCAGAAGCGTCTGGGCGGGTGGGCAGAGCCTCCCACCACTGCTACTACCAGTTTGCCCGATGAACTGGGAGCAACCCACCTCTGACATTGGCGCTAGAGGTGGTATTCTACTGGTTCGGACCAGTTCGCCCAGACCGGTAGCGGAAATCACAGATGGCTTTGCCTACTCACCCTGGCTCTATGGCATTCCATTTAGGCCCTTTGTTCACCAAAACCACATGTGCGGAAGGCTGTGTGCCTGCTCACATTTGCGAACTGATAGGGAATATCACCCCTGATCAGTGCCCATCCCAACCTCTGTCGTAACCGGTTCTCGGTTCCCATTTTGCTTCACCAAAGGACCTTTCTGAGTGTCCTCCCAGAAGCCCCAGAGAAGTACAGTAAGATATTTGGGTAAGCAGCAACAACTACTTATGGAGTCTTCAATTGGATATGGAGAATATATTATGCAAATCCAGCATTCTGGCCCCATTTCTTTAGCTGTGGATTCGTTTCCAGCTCTTCTTGAATAGGCTATTTTTATCAAATTGGAGGGCATTTGTTCAGAATGAAGATGGAAAGGAGAACACTGAGGAAGAAAAAGAATTCCGTGTGGAAGCATGTTCAGAGGTACTTCAAAGGAAGGTCAGGTTACTTCCAAGGTTGTGCTCTGACCGAGGCTTCCCAAGAGCATGAAGCAAACTCCTGGTCCTGACAAAACCCTCTTTTATTAATTGACTATGAATTCTGCTCATTCACAAACATCAAAGTCTTTCAAAGGAGGATTTATAGTCACAGACCTTATCTGGCTGCCAGGCGGATATCTGCAAAACTTGGCAAGGAGCCTCGGAGAGTCACAAACCAATTAAGCGAACTGATTGTCTCCTGCAAACGCCACTCCCCTTTCGCTCATCTTTTATTTCCTCTGGGAGGGGCCATTAATCGTCTCCCTGTGGCTTTACTCCCAAGTTGCCCCCTGTTCTTTAGCTGTTTCTTTCATCTGGTAACTCTGCACATTCGCACACTGGGAACAGGCTCCAGCTGTTCTTCTGCCTCACTGATGTCGGACTCTGAAGGCAGCTGAGAACTGCCATACGGCTCTGTCCTTGGCACTCTCTGAGCTTGCTTGTTTTCTTGCAGACATTTCACTACTCAAATTAGGTAACATCATCAGCGCTAGTAAGGAGTGGGCTTTGCTGTCAGTTTATAGATAGTAGCTTACCCTGCTGGTGTTGGTGGAGGTGTGTTTTTGTCCTTATAGTTTGTACTTCTCCAGCAATCAACACCTAGATAAGCAGGGATTAACACCAGACAAAGAAGCAAAAAACAATAACTTAATCAAGGAATTACCAAGGAGAAAAACTACACTTCCATTATACCAGCAGGGCAAGTTACTGTCTATAACAGAGAGCATACCCTTACTTTCTAGCACTGATGATGTTACCTAGTTTGGGTAATGCAAAGGCTACTTTTGCTGCCTGCCGGCTGCCTGCAATTTCACAATTCGAACCTTACCAGGCTCAAGGTTCACTCAGCCGTCCATCCTTCCGAGGTGGGTAAAATGAGGACCTACCATAGTTTTCGGAGTATAAGACCAACCAGAGTATAAGATGTAGCAAGATTTTGAACAGGCAATTTTTTAAAAAAGGTTTTGCACTCTGGAGACCTCCCAAAAACAGCCCGTTTTTTGCGAAAACAGGCCCATCTTTTTAAAAAAAGGCATGAATAGCCTTTAGGAGGCTTGTAGAGTGCTCCTGGGGGTTGGGGGGGACAAAAATGAGCAAAAGTGACATTTTTTGCTCATTTTCGCCCTCCTCAGCCCCCAGGAGCACTCTAGAAGCCTCCTAAAGGCAATGCATGGTCATTTTGGTGAAGGGGGCAGGGTTTCAGGAGGCCAAAAATGCTGTATTTAGTGTATAAGCCTCACCCAGATTTTCACCCTCTTTTTTGAGGGAAAAGGGTGCGTCTTATACTCTGAAAAATACGGTAGATTGTTGCGGGCAAGTATGCTGACTCTGTAAACGTCTTAGAAAGGGCTGTGAAGCGGTATTTAAGTCTAAGTGCTATTGCTAATGAAACATCTGCAAGAAAATGTCAGGAAACTTAGAGAGCACCAAGGACCTCTCAAGACCTCAACGGGCCAAGTGTCTATGGAGATTCTCAGTCATCCAGGTCATGGTTGTCCCCAAAATGCTTTTTCAAGAGGAAACTGGACTTTTAGGGTTTTTTTTCCTTTTGAAGACCCTTTCCCTTCTCATCCAAGAAGCTTCTTCTTTTTCATCATCATTGTAATGGTAAACCAGTCACCGAACGAGGCAGTGGTTATACAAGGACCCCCTGTACGGAGACATTTACTGAATGTGGAGAGCAGTTGTCATGTGCAAAAGATTCCAACTTTAGCAACCTTGGATTCCTTGGAGGTATCTGAAGAAGCTTCTTGGATCAGAAGCGTAACGTCTTCAGAGAAAACCCAGAAAGTCCCGTTGCTTCTTGAAAAAACACTTTTTGGACTGGGGCGGGGGGGGGGGGAGGGAATCATGACATGTTCTACCAATGTTTTTTTTTTTTGAGAGGGCTTTGAGAATTCCTTTCCCCCCCTCCCATCCCTCTTCATGCATACCCTCTTAAGCCCTTTCCACTCCACAGTGGCTCAAAGGACATTACCAGCACAGTGGGAACCGAAATGTGAGCATCTTCCTGGCATCATCAAGTCCTTTCCTTCCCGGCGGGAGGTCTGATTCATTGGGCAGCTGCTTTTGTGTGTCGAGGGTTTGATGCCCCGGCAAAGAACAGCCGGCTTCTCTAACTTAGGGATCCGAATGGCCCCAAACTTCGAAGAAGAGCGCAGGGCGGTTAATTTTATCCCGGGGACATGTGTGGAAGAGCAGGTGCTGAGGGTCCTTTGAAGACTAATGAGATGTCCTTCAATGGCTCCTGATTTATAAAATGAGCACCAGGGCAAAGAGATGGGGTAAGGTCATTTCCTCTTCAGTCTGGGGAAAACTGGGACGGTGGGAGGGGGGGAAGGAATCTGGAAAGCCCCAAAGCAGGGGTGAAATTCAGCAGGTTTTGACGGGTTCTGGAGAACCGGTAGCGGAAATTTTGAGTAGTTTGGAGAACCAGCAAATGTCACCTCCGGCTGGCCCCAGAGTGCGGTGGGAATGGGGATTTTGCAATATCCTTCCCCCAAGAGTGGGGAGGGAATGGGGATTTTGCAATATCCTTCCCCAAGAGTGATGAAGGAATGAGGATTTTGCAATCTCCTTCCCCCAAGAGTGGGGAGGGAATGGGGATTTTGCAATATCCTTCCCCTGCCACACCCACCAAGCCACCTCCACAGAACCGGTAGTAAAAAGTTTTGAATTTCACCACTGCCCCAAAGGCTAACATTTTCAACTTCCCAAAAGAGAGGCCCGAGCAGTATTTGGTGACATGATAATGCTTCTTCAATATATTTGCAAAGAAAGCGAACAAGCGCAGTGCTCTGCTAGTCAGAGTTGTGAGTGGTTTCCTTCCTTTGTATTTCACTCTTTAGTTTGCATAAGAATCTGTTGGAAGAAATGTCCATCTGGGTTCAGTTCCAAGTGGGGGGAAAAAGACACTGGAAACATGGAGGCTGCTTGGAAATATGGTTGAATGATGGACAGGATCACATGACTTGGAGCTCCTGGGTGAAAAAGCGCATGGATCAGAGAGTGAGATAGATTTATACACTCTCTTGGGCCCCGCCTTAGAGTTTCCTGTTCCTGTGTAAGAAATGCATTCTGATTGGCAGTCAGACTCCCAGGGGGCAGGGGTCTTAGCTAACTTTGTAGGCTGTCTGTGTCCCGGGCTTGTTTGAGCCTTGCCCGGTGATGTAATCTTCCCAGGTATCATGTGATGAGATGGGTAGAGGGCTAATCCTATCATGTCCTGAGGGCCATGTCTTAATCCCATCACCCTGGAGCTGAATGGGAGGTGGCAGGGAGCTGCGTCATCTTTAAAAACACATTTCTCCATTTCTCGTCCAGGGAAATACAATATTCTGCCTTTTTAATATTTCCTAAAATATTTCATTTTTCTGCAAATCAATGCATAAAAATGGCATTCATCTTAAAACAAGCTGTGACTGTACAACAGCCTTAGCTTGAAGTTGCACACCACATTGAATGCCGAAGCTGATAGAATATTTGTAAGTTAAATAGAAAGATATTCCCTAAATCCTTTTTTTAAATGATCGATGAGACGGGTTTAAAATATGTTTGGAGTGGGAGAAACCGTACTAAAAAACAATATACATTTTACTCAAACAGACATTTATCTTATTCCAGAATCGATATGATTTGGGTAGTGACTGAACCGGCCTACAATATACAGGAAATTGAGATTGAAACAAGTACTTGGGCAGATCACAATCCAATGACAATTCAATGGAGAGGACAGAGTAAAAAATCTAGGTGGACACTAAATAATACCATATTAAAAGAGAAAGACTTTGTACAGAAAATTCAAAAGATATTGGCCTTCTTCTTTAAAGAAAAGAGGAAAGAGGAGACATCAATGCAGAACCTCCAGGATACAATGAAGGCCTATACTAGAGGCCTAATAATTGACTATACGAAGAAGAGAGATATAAGGAAAAGACAAACACTTAAAGGACTTGACAATGAATATAAGGGTCTTGAGAAAGAACTCCAGTATTCCCCCAAAAAGGATATTAAAGTAAGAATGGATGTGGTTAAACACAAAATTGAGTTAATGGAAAAGGAGGAATTAGCCCAAAAAATTAGGGGTGCTAAGCAGAATTATTTTGAAAATGCTAATAAACCAGGCAGATGGTTGGCATACAAATTGAGAAAAGAGAGACTCAAAGAAGATACTGCGGTTAATGGATGAACAAGGGCAAACCTGTTATGGGAATGAAGAGAAGAAAAATGAACAATTTGTGATTTGATATATAATTATAAGTGGTGACCATGGAAAGGACGCACAACATTTTGTAACCAAACAACACGCTACATGAAATGGCAGAAGGCTGTATATGTTTATGTTTTTGTTGTCTTTGTTTGTTTAAAAATTTTTTAAAAAAACTTTTCAAAAAAAGAGAAGAGAATATTTGTGGTTCAGGGTTCAACTGTGGGGTCCTTGGTGTTCCCTGAATTGTTTTCTTGCAGATGTTTCATTACCAAATTAGGTTACATCATCAGTGGACTCATCCGCCTGTGCAGATGATATTATCTTACCATCATCAACATACTGATAGCAATAACAATAGCACTTAGACTTATATACCACTTCACAGCCCTCTCTAAGCAGTTTACAGAGTCAGCATAGTGCCCCCAATAGTCTGGGTCCTCATTTTACCCATCCCGGAAGGAGGTTGTAGGTTTATTAAACTTGTATGCTGCCCTATTCCCGGAGGGATAGAAGGCTGAGTTCAACAATTTTGAAACAACTTGCCTCCAGAAGTTGTAAATGCTCCAACACTGGACATTTTTAAGAAGATGTTGGATAAGCATTTGTCTGAAGTGCTGTAGGGTTTCCTACCTAAGCAGCGGGTTGGACTAGAAGACCTCCAAGGTCCCTTCCAACTATTATTCTATTCTAAATAGACTTAGTCCTTACGGATAGTCCTAGACCTATAACAGTTCATTTAGTGGCTATTCAAAGTTGCAAAAAAAATGTGACTTGTGACCATTTCCCCCAGTTATGACCTTTGCAGCATCCCCATGATCACGCAATCAAAATTCAGATCCTTGACAACTGGTTCACGCTTACGACTGTTGCAACATCCCCGGGATCATGCGGTTGTCTTTTGTGACGTTGTGACAAGCAAAGTCAACAAGGAACCCAGATTCCCTTAGCAATCAGCTTTAATCAACCCACAGGGATCCATTTAACCACAGTGGGAAGTCATAAAATGGGACCAAACTCACTTAAACCACAGCCACAGAAATTTCGGGCTGAAGGAAAGCGAGGACCATCCCGTATATCATTCCAGATGGGATTTTGAAATATATGTAGGTACATACGTATGTGTGTGTGTGTGTGTGTATGTATGTATGTATGTATATATGTATGTATGTATGTATGTAGTTAGTTGGTTAGTTAGTTAGTTAGTTCGTGACCCGTCAAAACCGCGTTCCACAAAAGCGCGGTCGACGAAATCGCGTATGTGACGTCATCACAACGCGACGAAAAAGATCGAAAAATTGAAATAAAAATTAAATTACAGCAAGCCGATTCACATAAAGGTAAGGGTTAGGTTAAGGGTTAGGGTTAGGGTTAGGTTAAGGGTTAGGGTTAGGTTTAGAGCGTTAGCGTTACGTTTAGCGTTAGGTTAAGGGTTAGCGTTAGGTTTTTCGTTAGGTTAAGGGTTAGGTTTAGGGTTAGGTTTAGGGTTAGGTTAAGGGTTAGGTTTAGGGTTAGGTTTAGGTTTGGGGGGGTTAGGGTAAGGTTTTAGCTTTATTTTTACATTTTTCGATCTTTTTCGTCGCGCTGTGATGACGTCACATACGCGCTTTCGTCGACCGCGATTTTGTCATCCGCGGTTTTGTGGTGGAACCAGTTAGTTAGTTAGTTAGTTAGTTAGTTAGTTAGTTAGTCATGTTCATGTAGTTCATAGAGCACTGCACACAAAGACAACTAGACACAAGAACAGTTTTTCCACTCTGCTAAACAAATAATTCCTTCACCACTCAAACTATTCACTAAGGCTGAATTACTACTACTATTAGTCTCCTCATCGTTCCTATCACCCATCTCCTCCCACTTAGGACTGAAGGACTGTAACTTGTTGCTTGTATCCTTACGATTTATATTGATTGTTTCCTGATTGCTTATTTGTACCCTATGACTATCCTTAAGTGTTGTGCCTTATGATTCTTGACAAATGTATTTTTATTCTCCTTATGTACACCCCCAGCATATCCACCAAAGACAAATTCTTTGTGTGTCCAATCACGCTTGGCCAATAAAGAATTCTCTTCTTCTCTCCTCTCCTCTCTTCTAATTCTCTTCTTAATTTATTTTGTCATGTCTATGTAATGTATATTGGAGGTGGAGACCCTTTGAGAGCTGCATGCCAAGGAATTTCATTTGTACATATGCCGATTAGCCCCCCCTTCCAAGTGACAATCAAGTTATCCTATATCTGTCCAGAAGCCCAACAGCGAAGTGAAAGTCTTCTGACCATGCTCAGGAGCCATCGCCTGAGCCCCAAAGAACCGAAAGGGGAAGAGAGAAGCAGGGATGCCTGCAAACCCGGGGGGCCAAAGGGGGTCCCCCCGCCCCATCCGAGAGGACTTCCCTCCGGGAGACGAGGCGGAGCCAAGAAGTGGGCGGATCTAACCGGAGGAGGAGGGGGGGGGGTCTTTTGCTACCACTTTCTCTCGCTCTCGCTCTCTCGCCCCCTCCCTTTTCCCTCCCCCTCCCCCCGGTTGTCCCCGCCCCTGGGCTGCACGCAAGGCTCCGGAGGAGGAGACCTTCCCCGCGCGAGCCCCCCCCTCCCCGTCCTCGGCCCCCGGATGCATGACTTCATCCTTCCGCCCCGGGTTTCCTTTATGATGTAGGGTTGTCCCAAGCGCTGGGCTCAGACGCTGATCGAGGCTGTTGGACGTCGCACGCGCTTCTCTTCCCCCCCCCCACGCCTGCCTGCCTGCCTGCCTACCTGCCCGCCCCGGCTGGAACCGCGCTGCCTCTCGGAGCCCATCGCCCGCCCACTCTGGCCAGCTCTTCTCTCGCTCCACAACGCCCGGCAGAGGCACCCGGTTGCCAGCTTCCTCCCGCCGCCGCCGCCGCCGCCTGCTTTACTCGGCCTCTCCTCGCCTTCCCCTCCCAACCCTCCGAAACCCCGCGCCCCGCCACCATGTCTGAGATCCTGCCCTACAACGACGAGAAAGTGGCCCGCTATGGCACCGACTCGGAGGTGGGCGACATCTCCTTCAGCTGCCGCCTCCAGGACACCAACTCCTGGGGCAACCAATCCAAGCGGCCCCCCAAGTTAGGACAGATCGGACGAGCCAAGCGAGGTGAGTCGGCCCGCGCGTCCTCCCGGGACATCGCCCGCAAACAATCATCCTCTTCCTCCCCGCCCAACCCCGCAATTCTCCATCCTTCTCCGCCGCTTTTTCCCCTTGGTTGTCGATGCAGGACGGGGGGGGGGGGGGGGAGAAGGGGAGCGCTCTGCTCCGCGATTTCTAGGGAGGGGGGTTTGAATGGATGTGCGCCCCCCCCCCATCTCTCCACCGTAGCTCCCTTGGCTGAGATTCCCCCTCGCCCCCCTCACACACCCCCAATTCGGCTGCCGCTGTAAATTTTCCCACCCGCAGGTGGATCCTGCCGCAGAAAAGCGGGAGGGGGGGGCGGCTGGATGGCGCTGCGTTTCTTCCCCACCTCCCGCCCCCCCCAATAAGCTCTCCCCATCGCGCCCCGCTTTGAGATTCCCACGATCGCGGCTGTTTGATCCCCCCCCTCCACCAGGCCTCTTTGGCGCAGGAATTCTCGCTCCCCCCCCCCCCAAAAAAGAAGCCCAGCCGTCTGTTCCTCTGTTCCCCAACGCGGGTCACTGGAGCGCTTCGACCCGCGTCTCTTTCCCTCCCGTGGAAAAGGGCCGAGGAGGGGCCGTTGTTTCCCGGAGGGGCTTTATGGCCAGCGGGAATTCCGTTGATGGGCGCAAGAGGGGGGGGTGGATGGAGGGAAGGGGGGAGAGTCGTAATCTGAGCCTCCCGGAGCCTAAGCTGCCCATTTAACCCCCCCCCCAATCCCCGGGGCTAAAAGGCCGGGGGAGGGGGGACCCGACGCCTCCCGTCCTGACGGCGCGTGTTGGGTTTGTCCTCCCTTCCTTCCCCCCCCTTCCCCCTGCAGTGGTCATCGAAGACGATCGAATAGACGAGGTGCTGAAGGGCATGGCCGGGAAGTCGCCGTCCGGGGTATAAAGCGGGCACCGCAGCGCCTCTGCACCAGCTGCAGCGGATTTCCCCCCGAATTTTTAAAAAAAAAGCACTTTTGGCTGTGCATGTTTGTTGGGATTGTGGACAAACCAGAAAAGCACGGAAGAAGATGAGGCTGCTGGCAACACCCTCCACCTCTCAACGCGACCCCAGCCCGAAGAAGGAACTGATGGCGGGGGGGGGACACACCGTCATCTCTCTCTATCTCTCTCTCCCCCCTCCTCCGCCTTCCACGGAGCGCCGCGGGACGCCGAGACCTTGCCATCCCAACGTTGTCCCCGTTGAGCCACACACATACGGGACGATGATGATGCCCAATCCCGGAGTTTAAAACGACCCTCCTAAGGAAGAAGCCTCCTGTTCCTGGGGTGGGGTGGGGAAGGACAGGCGGGCGGGCGCTGAATGGCGCTCTTGCGCCTTTGGAAAGGAGCTGTCCATTTCAGCACCGTTGGCGCCCCGCGCCGCTCGCGCCAACCCCGTTTCCTTAACGCGCCTGCAGATGTGAGGGGGGGCGCCGTTCGTTTCAAAGCCCCCCCCCCCCCAGCCCCGCTTGAATGCACTGCCTGCGGAACCGTCCACCGCAGCGATTTTGGGCTTATATTTTTTTTTGTCTTGTCCTTAGCATCGTTTCCCTTTCTTCCTCCCCTCTCCCCTCACTGACACACACACACACAGAGACAGACAGACAGACACACTCTTCCGCTTCACAACAACAGCAGTTGGTGTCCCCTCCTGGTCTTGGGTGAACCCCCATGCCACGATATGACGGTGCTGAGCCACAGGATCGCCTAGTGCTCTTAATTTTTAAAAATAGAGGGGGGGGGGCAATGCACTTTAAGCCTTTCACTTTCTGGGGGTGGGGGTGGGGTGGCTGCATAGCTGACATCTTGCCTAGGCATCGGTACCTACCCAGATGACAAATACCAGATCCACACTGTACTCTCTTTAACTATAATCGGTTTCATTGTGTTTGTATAATAAGTCCACACTGGTCAACCGCTTCATTAGAGTTCAACTCCTTCATCCCTTATTCCCCCCACCCCTTGTAAAAAATAAATAATAAGAATAATTTAAAATCTGTTTGCAAAATACCAGCAGTTTGGAAGCAAACTCAAAAGCCAGCAGTGCTGAGTGGAAGAAGACAAAAAAAAAAAAAAGATTCTGATATGGATGGACTATAGTATAAAAGACAGTGATTATTTTGCTGTCCAGAGACATTTTTGCTCCATCTTTTTTGCATGAGCTTCCTGGTCTCGGTGCCACGTCTTGGTGCCACTGGTCATCCCACTATGGCACGCTTCTTTTTAACAGAAAACTCTTCATATTTGTATTTTTATATCTGAATATTTGTTAACAACAATCTGCTAATGTCTAATGTTAAAACGTTGCATCAAAAGATTGTTTGTATTTTGTTTCCATTAAAAGGAAAGGCAGACAAGATTTATACGGTGGGTTTCTCATAGGAAGGCAGAGATATTGAAAAAAGTTGGCTCCTTTAATTATATCAGTATTGAACAGGACTTACTGAATGTGTTTTGCACTCATTGTTGACAAGAAATGTACTTAATGAATCTTATACTGTGGTCATGGCTTAGTTGATGGGACTTTGACGAATTTAGAAAAAAATAATAATAATATTGCACTGTTTATGAATGTGTCCAGATAACTTGCTGGTTATATGATGCCTCTTTCTTAAGAGGGGAATATTCAGAGCTGTTTTTAATTTTGTACTTTAGTTTAATTTATTTTTTTTAAAGAAGCTTATTGTCTGTTGTGCATGGAAACAAAAAAAAAGATCTTTTCAAGAATATACAATGACATTTTATGAAGACAAGCAAAAAAAATAAAATAAAAAGACAAGAAAAAAATGTCATGACATTCTAGGAATGACCCATTGTAAATTTTAATGCCATTTTTCACTGTATTGGTGAACAAAACTCAATGAATAAATACATACATGTATTAAAATGGAAGCATCTGGCTTTGAATCTCTCGCTGGCAAAGATCTAGGATGATCTGGAGGCTAGTTGGTAGCAGCGCAAGAATCCTACTGCGATTTCTCCGTCGATAACGATTCTCACGGAGCTGCCAGACAGAATCTTGCTGAGAACTCTGCTAAAGCTCTTATCTTTTCAAGAGGGTTGCTTGGATCGCTCCATCTTTATCTCTCCTCTTGGGCAAGCTCTTTGGGGGTGTAAGAAATGCGGAAAGAGATCCAGGTTTTTGGGGGGAGGGGGGGGCATGGTATCTCAGCGATGGCAGGCTAAATCCCTGCAGTTGTTTGATTGGAATGGCAAACAGTAAATGACCTAGTTTTTTGCTTGACAGACAGAAATAGACATTCAGGTTGCTGAGCAGCTTGTGGAAGTTAAATAATTTAACGGAAACTCTCCAAGGAGCAGCCCTTTCCTGCCTTTGGGGGAAAAAAAGGGAGAGATGGGTCTGAAAGAAGAAGGCAAAGGGGGAAAAACTTGGAGGCCAGCCTTGGGAAACATCATCGGCATGCCGTGTCGGAGAGGATGCTTGAGAAAGAGGAGCCTGCTGTTTTTCTACCTCCAAGGAGGTGAATGGAACAAGGAATGGTCCATTGGCAGGACCGAAAGCTGCAGTAGGAAGAACAGCACCCCTGGGAATGTAGGGAGATTGTGGATCTCTTCCAAGCAGAAGGAATGTTTTGTAAACCCCTGAGAAAGTGCTGGCGGTGAGGAAGGATGAAAAGGGGAGAGCTGCTTGTTTGTGTTTTGACTCACGTCAGACAGAATCTAATTTTCGGTTGCTCTTAGACTGCATGGTTTGAGTTACGGGAAGGCTGCTACCATTTCGTCTTTCACGCTGGACTCCAAAACATTAGGGTGACAAAATTAGTGGACCAGAGGAATCCTGTCGATATCATTTACTTGGACTTCAGTGAGGCATTTGACGAGGTAAAGGGTGCAGGTTTTCAATATAATGGACTCCTGGCTGTGGTGCTGATCTCGTCCCCTGCTCCCAATAAAACAGAATGAACCATACCCTCTGTATGTAAATGCACAATGCACTGAGGTTGACCCGTGTATCATGTTCAGGGTCAGCGCACATTCAAGGAAGCCGAACAGATCCTTTTTGCAGAGATCCTGCTGGGACACAACAAAGCAGTTGGACCCCATACCAAGACGCAGCCTGTCTTTTGAGCAAAAGATACTCAGGAAAGGTTAGGCTAACCCAGACAAAGGCACCTTTGCTCGTGCAAACCACTGTGGAATGCACTAACGAGGGGAATGACGCTACACCCATCATTAGAGGTGTCTAGAACACACTGACTCACGCACATGCATAATTCACACACCAATTCCTCTCTGTCCAAAGAACCCCAAACAAGTTCCGTCTTTGGGTGCAAGCAAACTAAATGTACAGGATTTTTTTTTCTTCTTCTAAGAAAACACCTGCCTTGTTCAAAAAAAAAAAAAATAGTCGAGGGGAAGGGAAGGAAGAGGAATAAAAGATTCTTTGGAACTTGTAGCAGGAGAACTGACAAGGAAGGGAAATTGTCTAGATTTTTAAAGATTTTTTGGGTTACAGCATTCCATGCCATGCCGAATCCTTGAATGGTGCTCTGCTGAACCCCGGCTAGCTTTGCACAGAGGGTGTTTTGCCATCAAATCTTTCGCTTCAGAGGCGGGTGCGTCTCCCCCAAAAGCATCATTTAAGGAATATTATCATCTCCTAGTGTACCCAGGAGATGCAAGCACCTTCATGGTCTCTTCTCTAGAGGTAGACATGTATCTTCCCCACCCCACCCACCCCCCGGTTAACCTCTATTTTTATTTTATTCAAAAGAAAGTTAAAAGGCAAGGCTCCAAAAACTTAAAAACAAAACAAAATGTTAGAAAATGCATTGAAAGGAAAAAAAACAACACACTTTATCTCCCCCCCCCCCCGAATTCTGATTCATACCTTGCTACAATACTGGTTCTCCCTCCTTGGGAAACAGCATCCTCCCCCCAAAAATGTTTAAAGTAGTGTTGGAAGAAATGTTCCAAGTGGGGGGAAAGACCCTAGAAACATGGAGGCTGCTTGGAAAGATGGTTTAATGGTGGATGGGGATTGCATGGCTTGAGCTCCTGAACAGAAAATGGGGATCACCGTGACCCGTCAAAACCGCGGTCCACAAAAGCGCAATCGATGAAAGCGCGCGTTTGACGTCATCACAGCGCGACGAAAAAAATTAAAAATTGAAATAAAAATAAAATTAAAGCAAGCCGATTCACATAAAGGTAAGGGTTAGGTTTAGGTTTAGGGTTAAGGTTAGGTTAAGGGTTAGGGTTAGGTTTAGAGCGTTAGGGTTACGTTTAGCGTTACGTTAAAGGTTAGCGTTAGGTTTAGCGTTAGGTTAATGGTTAGGTTTAGGGTTAGATTTAGGCTTAGGTTAAGGGTTAGGTTTAGGGTTAGGTTTAGGGTTAGGGTTAGGTTTGGGGGGGTTAGGGTAAGGTTTTCGCTCTATTTTTACATTTTTCGATCACAGCGCGATGTTTTCGTCGCGCTGTGATGACGTCAAATGCGCGCTTTCGTCGACCGCGATTTTGTCATCCGTGGTTTTGTGGTGGAACTGGGGATCACATGCTTCCAGGTGTTGGGTGAAGAAGAAAAAGGGCTGAGATGCTGAAAGTGCCTGCTTGTATGCCCTCTCTGGGCTTTGAACCTGAGCATCTATTCTGATTGGTTGTCAGACTTCCAGGGAGCGGTGCAGGGGCAACTCTCTGTAGGCTGCGTTTTGAGTCCAGGTTTGGTTGAGCATTGCTTCTTCCCAGGTGCCCTGTGGTGAGATGGGTAAAGGGTTAATACTATCATGCCTTAATTCCATCATGCTGGAGCTGAAGGGGGAATCTTTGTTATGTAGAATAGACTGGCTTTAATGGCCCATTGATAAAGGTGGGGGCTATTAAGAGTGAGTCTGTTTCCTGCATAAAAACATGTTTCTCTGTTTTTTATCCAGGGAAATATAATATTCTGCCTTTTCAATATTTTCTAGGATATTTCATTCTTCTAGGAAGGGATGGATGCTAACTTCCTACAGTAGTAAATCTATTTGCAAATGTTTGGTTTGTCTTCTATATAGCATATTAATGACGAAATAGTTAACAGGAAGAACAATAATTTCTCTCTATAAAAATGGCTATGTGTGTGTGTGTGTTCCAGCATAACTCTGGACTGCCTGGGCCGCTGAAATGAAATGGAATGAATTATATCTGTAGTGTCAGATATACTACAGTTTTGACAGTGATAGTGTGCATTTTGCATTCAAGTTCTGTTAAGATACAGCCCGTTGTTAATATTATATATTAGCAATGATATTAGATATGAAATGTAGATATCATTCATTCCTTTTCCTGTCTAATACTGGATTAGGATAAATAAATACCCTGGCAATGCTGGGTTATCGATTAGTTATATATTAAAAGACAAGGGTAAGGTTTCAAAACTCTTTCTTAACAAAGCATCTTGTCTATCCCAAATCCATCCCAAAAGTTAAGAATAATTCATCCTGAATCAAATATTCTGGGAAAGCCCCATCTTACTAGTGAGAGGTACTCAAAACTCAAACCATTGTAAACAGTGGCACCGAAGGGATAATGCCAACACTTCGTCGACTATGAAAATTGTCCCAGCGGCAAAAGGAATTCAGCGCGAGTGACAGCCTTGTGCAACACAATCATATGAAGGGTTTTCAAGAGAGGAAGACATTCTGATCAGGACGGAGGGGGAATATCCCTGCTTGCGATGGGTCAAACAACACTTTCCCTCCCCCCATCCCCATTTCTTTTAATCTTCACTGAGAATTTCTAACCTTGGGATTTTTGAGGTGTAGTTGTTGAGTATCACTCCATCACTTGATGCTTCATGGAAAGAGGTCCGTTCACTTTTTCCAAACATTTTCTTTCCCTGGGCACAAAGTTGCTGTTTTTCTGCCACCTTCGCTTGTTATGATTCGTAAATCTTTAATGGATTATTTAACAGAATAAACAGATTGGAGGTCTTCTAATCCAACCCCCTGCTCAAGCAGAAGACCCTATACCAGTGTTTCTCAACCTTGGCAACTTGAAGATGACTGGACTTTAACTCCCAGAATTCCCCAGCCAGCGAATGTTGGCTGGGAAATTCTGGGAGTTGAAGTCCGGACATCTTCAAGTTGCCAAGGTTGAGAAACACTGCCCTATACCATTTCAGACAAATGGTTGCCCATCACTTCTTAAAAACTTGGTGCATCCACAATTTCTGGAGGCCAGTTGTTCCACTGGTTAATTGTTCTCACTGTTAGGAAATTTCTCCTAGGTTGCTTCTCTCCTTGCTTAGTTTCCATCCATTGCGTCTTCTCTTGCTTTCTGATCCTTTCCAACCCTGTTATTCTATTCTTCTCTCTTCCTTCCCTCTCATTTTGTCCGCACCCCCTTTCCCCCCACCTATTTCTTCTTCTTGGCCTTCTTCCCCCATGTTGCAACCTTCATTTCTTCACTGATGGGACAGCAGATGTCTGAATTGCTTTTAAAGATGACATAAAGGCCCTTCCTTAAACCACATCCTTGATTTAAGCTCCAAACTTCTTTTTATAAGATTTTTATTAACAAACATGTAAAATACACACACACACACACAAATTAGATGTACACCACATTTATACAATACAGTGTGAACAGGAACTTCCTGTTTTTTAGCTTAGCAATCATCAATCGATATCGCTCACATTATATTATTTCCCCTTCTATCGGATTTCATTTAGATTTTACCAGACTTTTTATACTAGGCAATTTCTGGGAACATTCTGTATCAATTGCATTGGATGCTTTTCCTTCATTACGTTAATGGTGCATATTACTTTAAGAATGCATATTCCATTTTGTTTGCATCTTCTTCTTTTTTGGAAGATACGTTTTCTCTGAGTCTGTGATATATAAAAAAGACTGTCTTGTATTTTTTCTTCTGCCGATTGTTACCATGGTCAAATAACTTCAAACTAATAACTCATTCCTGGGAGTAACCTGTTGTGGCCCGCCAGTGGCCAGCAGAGCTGGCAGCAGATTCGGACAATGAGGAGGTTGGGGAGGAAGATGGGCCAGCCCTGGAGTCTGGGGAAGGCTCTGACGAGGGCTCTGCATCAGAGGCAGAGAGGGGGCCAGGGCTGTATGCCAGTTATCAGCTGCCTTCGGAGTCAGACATCAGTGAGGCAGAAGAACAGCTGGAGCCTGTTTCCAGTGTGTGCATAGGCAGAGTTACCAGACGAAGGGAACAGCTAAAGAACAGGGGGCGACTTGGGAGTAAGGCCACAGGTACACGATGAATGGCCCCTCCCAGAGGAGATAAAAGAGGAGCGAAAGGGGAGTGGAGTTTGCAGGAGACAATTAGTTTGCTTAATTGGTTTGTGACTCTCTGAGACTCCTTGCCAAGTCTTGCAGATATCTCCAAGCCACATAAGGTCTGTGACTGAAAATCATCCCTTGAAAGACTTTGCTGGATGTGAAGGAGCAGAATTCACAATCAATTAATAAAAGGAGTTTTTGTCGGGTTCAGGAGTTTGCTTCATGCTCTTGGGAAGCCTCGGTCAGAACACGTAGCCAGTGAAGCAAACATTCCAAACAGGGGACTTAAAGGAAGAGCAGGGAGGGGAAGGCCATCCCTTGAGGTCAAAAAAGCTGAGTGAGGCGAGGGCACAACCTGGTCCTCTCTAAATCAACGCAGCATCTTGTTAAAGGACCACCAGGCAGCAGCATCACCGCAGGAGCAGAGCAGAGATGGATGCTGGCAGATCAGCTGTGGCTTCCAGCAGTTTTCATGCTGCGGTTTGAATATCTGTCTTAGATTCCTCACTGGGTTTGAACTGACAGTCACAAGCGTTCGACCGTATTTCACACCAAAAGGGAGGGAGGGAGAGAGAGAATAGTCCTTTACCTTCCCGGCATCCTCTCTTAAGTAAAATGGTGACTACAAAGTGAGGAGCAGTGGCGGTGCAGAGGGCAGATCAAAGGGCGAACATGGAAAGAAAGAAAAACAGCCTAGCTCTAAGAAAACACAGAACACAGAAGAACAGAGTTGGAAGGGATCTTAAGAGGTTTTCTAGTCCAACCCTCTGTCCAAACAGGAAACCAGAGGTGGGTTCCTACTGGAATGGACCGATTCAGCCGAGCCAGTAGTAACTTGGCACTCTGGGTTGCTGGAACCAGCAGTGACCCAGGCCTGCCACACCCCTGAACCGGTTCTCCTACGGCGGCACCATCTCGATTTTCGGTGATGCGCATGTGCAGAACAATTTTCAGGGGGTTGGACTAGAAGACCTCCAAGGTCCCTTCCAACTATGTTATTCTGCTCTGTTATTCTGTGTATCATCCCACCAAGCCCAAAGAAAGTCTGGAATCATATAGGATTTCTTCCCTTGGGCAGGGGGTTGGACTAGAAGACCTCCAAGGTCCCTTCCAACTATGTTATTCTGCTCTGTTATTCTGTGTATCATCCCACCAAGCCCAAAGAAAGTCTGGAATCATATAGGATCTCTTCCCTTGGGCAGGGGGTTCGACTAGAAGACCTCCAAGGTCCCTTCTAACTCTGCTATTGTATTTAGGGTACAAACTCTACGGCGATGATTTCCAGGTAGCCAACAATCAAACAAAAATCCGCAGCATATATTTGAAAAGTAGGATAACCACAGAAGATCTCCAGTAATGGGAAGGATTAGGACAATTTAACCACCCCTAATTTTTAGCTCCCCCTCTCCCATGTTCTTGCAAGCCAGCTAGCCGAGAAGGACCTATAGATTGAATCTACCTTGTCCGCCCCACCCCACACTGTCAATACTATACTAGATGGAACAGGTTTAATTGGTTCACCCACAGAGCTAAGCCGTCATGCCTTTTCCTGGGTTTTGCTAGGCACAACGTGTGGACATTGCAATGCTGGGTTAAAAATATGAATTCTGGCAGGGATGCAACATAAATAAAGCTTGCAAACTACATTCATCCCCTCTGTGGTCTCTCTAGAATCTTCTTTAAGTAGGGCCAAAAATTCAGCATTGTGTTCTTTTTAAAAAACACCCCACCATATTTGATTGGCAGGGTTTATGCCGCAAAATAAACCAGAAGGATTATTTTTTTTGTACTTTATTACTTCTTTATAAATCTTCAGTCCTTTTAAAATTGTACCCATTTAGATTCCCGGCTCGGTTTATTTTTGACATGTTCCTGTTGACAAGCTGTTAAAAGTCCAAGATGGCCCTTAGGCTCTCCTAGTTGGGCTTCCGGTCTTATGGCTCAATATTATGTACCGGTTCGATTATAATGGCTTGTTCGACAAAGAACAGTGGAAATAAAACCACAGCTTAGTATGATGCCTACGCTCAGCCGTAAAATGAAATAAAAAAGTATCCTGCGATTCATACAAAGAAGGCGGCCTTCGTGTGCTAGTATCCCCTTCTTTTTAAGAATGAGTCATGGGCCACCATAGGGGAAAGAGTGGTGGCTGAATAAAATTGGCTGGCTGGCTAACAACATGGCCTGTTTGAAGCCTGAAGCCTTACATTTCATGCAGGCTTCTTCTGACACCTCCAGGTACATTTTGAGGTGTGTTGAGCTCAAAGGGGACTTTTCAAGCTTCTCTGAATGGACAGAGAATCCCATTTCTGAATTGGGGGGGGGGATCTAAATCAGAAACGGGGTGGGCTGCTGGGGGGTTGGGAGAACCTCTAGCTAAGATTCTGCGCAGTTTGGAGAACCCCACCCCCAAATCCCACCCCTGGCTGGCCCCGCCCCTCCCAGGAATCCCCACGTGTCCCGTTTTGGAGGCAGGTAAGTGCAGGGCGAGCACGGAGGCTCGGGGAGGGTGAAAAATGGGCCTCCTGAAAGTTTGGGGATACCTGAAACGGGCCCGTTTCTGGCCTGTGGAGCCTGGGGAGGCGGTTTTCGCCCTCCCAGAGGATGGAGATAAACCTCTGGAGCCCAGGGAGGGCAAACACCACCATCCCCGCCATGGTGCAGGACGCCCACCCAGCAACCGGGCAGTGACCCCCTTGCGAAAATTTTTGAAGCCCACCCCTGCAAACGGGGTGTTTGAAGATGGAAACATTTCAAGCATTATACACAGTGGTGGGTTCCTACCGAACTGGGCTGAACCGGTAGTGGTATGGTGGCCTGGGTCGCTGGAACCGGCAGCGCCCCAAGCCTGCCACGCCCCCAAACCAGTTTCCCGGTTGCCGCCATCACCATCTGTTTTTTTAGTTCTGCTCATGCGCAGAACAATTGTAATTGAACTGTGCATGCGCAGAACAATTGTAACGGAATTGCACATGCACAGAACAATTGTAATTGAATTGTGCATGCGCAGAACAATTGTAATTGAACTGTGCATGTGCATGCAGCGTGCAACCAGTGCGCATGAGCATGAAGCATGCGCAGGAGCGAACCAGCACTAAAGCCGGCCAGAACCCACCCCTGATTATACATTTAAAATATTTGGCGTACCTCCTGGCAGTTATACAGGTCTTGCAGGTAGAAAAATCAAATTTTAAGGCTGGGGGAAAATATCTTGTCTTCAATTCTGTGTGTTGCATCCAGTAAGCACCAGAGGAGAAATGTACCACATTGTTGGATGCGGTAGCCTCAGAAGCCATCTAGTCCAGTCCCATTCAATGCTGGGGTGGGAAAAGGAGGCATTCTCCAAAGCACCTGAAGACTGAACAAGAGGCAATGGGTGAAAAATAATCAAGGAGAAAAGCAATCTAGAAGTAAGGAGACATTTCCTGACATCAAGAACAATTAATCAGTGGAATGACTGGCCCATCTTCCTCCCCAACCTCCTCGCTGTCCGAATCTGCTGCCAGCTCTGCTGGTTGCTGGCGGGCCACAACAGGTTACTCCCAGGAATGAGTTATTAATTTGAAGTTATTTGATCATGGCAGCAATCGGCAAAAGAAAAAAAATACAAGAAAGTCTTTTTTATATATCACAGACTCAAAGAAAATGTATCTTCCCCAAAAAAAGAAGATGCAAACAAAATGGAATATGCATTCTTAAAGTAATATGCACCATTAAAGTAATGAAGGAAAAGCATCCAATGCAATTGATGCAGAATGTTCCCAGGAATTGCCTAGTATAAAAAAGTCTGGAGCTTAAATCAAGGATGTCTGAGCCTTCGTGTCATCTTTAAAAGCAGTTCAGACATCTGCTATCCCATCAGTGAAGAAATGAAGGTTGCAACATGGGGGAAGAAGGCCAAGAAGAACAAATAGGTGGGGGGAACGGGGGCGCGGACAAAATGAAAGGGAATTTCCTAACAGTGAGAACAATTAACCAGTGGAACAACTGGCCTCCAGAAATTGTGGATGCAACAACACTGAAAGTTTTTAAGAAGTGATGGACAACCATTTGTCTGAAATGGTATAGGGCAGTGTTTCTCAACCGTGGCAACTTGAAGATGTCTGGACTTCAACTCCCAGAATTTCCCAGCCAGCATTCGCTGGCAACTACAAGGAGGAGGGCCTTCTCAGTAGTAGCCCCGACCCTTTGGAACGAGCTCCCCGTAGAGATTCGCACCCTCGCCACCGTCCAGGCCTTCCGCACAGCCTTGAAGAACTGGCTCGCCCGTCAGGCCTGGGGACAAGGATAGTTCCCCTCCCGAATGATGAATGTATGTTGTTTATTATTTTATTATATGTTTTATCTTAATGTCTGTATCTCCCCTTCCCCGATTTTATGTGAGCCGCCCTGAGTCCCCTCAGGGAAAAGGGCGGCCTACAAATATTAATAAAATCTCTAAAAAAAAATCTCTAAAAACAGCAACCTCGTGCCCAGGGAAAGAAAATGTTTGGAAAAGTGAACGGACCTCTTTCCATGAAGCATCAAGTGATGGAGTGATACTCAACAACTGGCCTCCAGAAATTAGGGATGCACCAAGTTTTTAAGAAGTGATGGACAACCATTTGTCTGAACTGGTTCAGGGTCTCCTGCTTGAGCAAAGCTCTCCAAGATTCTCTCCAACTCTGTCCTTTTATTATTCCTGCGTGACTGTATGTTCCTTAAATCTCTGTGCATGTAGAAAATTAGCGGTTCTTCAAATGACAAGAAGCAAGGAATGGAAACGGAACCGTGAGAGAAGCAACATAGAACGAAAGAGAAATTTCCTAGCAGTGAGAACCATCAACCAGTGGAACAGAAGTTGCTTTCAGAAGTTGTGGGTGCTTTTAAGAAGCGGCTGGGCAACCATTTTTCTACCATGATATAGGGCCGTGATGGCGAACCTTTTCGGCACTGAGTGCCCAAAGTGGAACACATGTGTAGGTGCATGCGCAGACCAGCTGGTGAGTGTGCATGCGTGCGTGCTGACCAGCTGGTCTTTGGGTTTCTAACACGCACATAAGCGCCAGTCAGCTGGTCTTCGTGTGTGCTGGAGAACTGAAAATCCAAAGATCAGCTGGCCAGCATGCATAGCCGAGGTGGCACAGTGGTTAAATGCAGCACTGCAGGCTACATCAGCTGACTGCAGTTCTGCAGTTCGGCTGTTCAAATCTCACCAGCTCAGGGTTGACTCAGCCTTCCATCCTTCCGAGGTGGGTAAAATGAGGACCCGGATTGTTGTTGGGAGCGATATGCTGACTCTGTAAACCGCTTAGAGAGGGCTGAAAGCCCTATGAAGCGGTATATAAGTCTAACTGCTATTGCTATTGCTATACCAGTGGTGGGTTGCAGGAGGTACGCCCCGGTACTGGTGTACCGGAGCCTGACTGGAGCATCAGGTACCGTTCTGGTACGGTGCTCCGAAGGGCCCACCCACTCACCTGAGGTCCTTGCCTGTCCTTTAAGCCTTTGGTGCTTCCGCGCATGCGCATGGCATGTAAGGCACCTGCATGACTCTCCGCCAAGCAGCTGGAGCATTGCGGAGGCTTGCGAAGGCATTGTAGGAAGGTGCAATGCATGCGCGCATGCCACGCGCATCCATGTGGGTGACGCCGGGACCGTTCCAACTGTACCGGTTGGAACGGGATCCGGAACCCATCACTGGTGCTGTTTTTTGCCTGTTTTGGGGGGCATTTTCAGGCTGTATTTTGGAGCATTTTCAGGCTGTTTTGGGCCTGGAAAATGGCCCTTAAAATAGCCCAGAAAACAATCAGTTTTTTGACTGTTTGAGGAGCCATTTTCCGGGCTGTTTTTGGCCTGGAAAACAGCCTGTTTTTTGGCTGTTTTGGTGCCATTTTCCAGCACCAAAGACCATGCATGAGTGTTCTTGGAACCCAGAAGAACAGCTGGCGACGGAGCATGTGCCCAAAGAGAGGGCTCCATGTGCCACCTCTGGCACATGTGGCATAGATTCGCCATCACAGATATAGGGTCTCCTGCTTGAGCAGGGGGCTGGACTACAAGACCTTCAAGGTCCCTTCCAATTCTGTTCTTCTGTTAAATGTGTTTGGAGGACTGGAAAACTAAGCGTTGGGGTTGGAGAAGTTTTACCTATGATTCCGCCGTCCTGCTGACTGGGGAATTGTGGGCGTTGAAGTCCAGAGGCCTTAAAGTGGCTGAGGTCAAGAAACACAAGCTGAGGTTTTGCTGCTTGCTTGTCAATTCCCACAAGCAACTCATCCCAAGGGGGAATGCCTCAAAACCCCATCGCACCTTCCGTGGAGATTCAGCCCCACAGGGAACCAGGCCTTCCCCACCCCCGACTCCTCTCCGGCAATTTTCCATCCACAGCCTCACACCAGAGTGGCAGGGGGAAAAAAATTTATCCGCCGTCTTTGAACAAGTCCTCTCTTGGCTTTTGTTGGCAGAAGACAAAAAATAAAAATAAAGTAAAAATCCCTGGAGAGAGTATGGAAACAAATCAACTTAATTACCTTCAACTGTTTCCAGAGTGGCAGCTCAGAACTGAGGTATTCATTTTCTCTCTCAACAAATAAATAAATATATTTCATATATATATATAAATATATATAAATCTGGGTCATGAGTGACACTAATAGGGCTATGCACACAAATTCTGGTTGTTGTTTTTTTAAAAGGAAAATGTTACCCAAAAGTAAAAAAAAAAAAGGATCTTATAATGCAGAGTTAATGAAAATAGAACGATGCATCACAATTTCGATCAAGCTGGTGTGTGGGTAGCCTGGCCTCTCACACTTTCTGGGGATGGGGAAAAAAAAGTCAGCTGTGACTCTCTGCATTTTGGAATAATGTTGGAGACAGAAGAAAAATGTAATAAAAAAAACATTGGAATGTGCAGAGATGGATAGGCTCACGAAAGAATTAAAAGAAGAATCTGAATATTACTCCGTATGGGATTTATGGTTTAGCCAATTATAAAGGGGGAGAAAAGCAGGAAAGCAAAAAAGAAAGGAAGGAAGATCAACCAATTAAAAAACAACTACAAAACTGGAAAATGATTGAAAGATAGAAAGGCGAAATAGACTGTAGCAAATAAATAATAGGAAATAAATGCAAAACGATTCAAATGTAATACAGGTTGTTGCGCATAGAATATGTAGAATGTTATATATAGAATGAAGATAATAATATAAATGCGTGTGTGTGTATATATATATATATATATGTATATGTATATGTATATGTATATGTATATGTATATGTATATGTATATGTATATGTATATGTATATGTATATGTATATGTATATGTATATATATATTCCTCCCATATTTGGGCATACCAGGGGTTGTAACACTAAATACATACCTATTTCCCTGCCTCAGCTGATAAAGGAGGAGAACCTTGTGGCTTAGTGGTTAACACAACTGCTTAATATGTAATACAGCACAGGTTCAAATCCCAGTAAGGTTATGGCTAGCTGATGAGAGCTAAATAGCTTGAAATAGATCTATACTAGTCTCCCTTTATTTATTTATCAGCACAAATGCAACATATAATTATTTATAGTTGTAGTTATAGCTATACAAGACTTATATGTACAGATAAAAGAATCACAACAGATATATAAAAGAAGTGTAAATGTGTTGCAAAGATGTGAAGTTTGCATAAACAAAATAAAAAGTTTTTTTTAAAAATAGAATAATGGTGCAGAAAAGGAGCTGATGGCCTAACAGGCAGCTGCAAACGTTGTGCTTTCCCACAAATTTTCTTTCTTTGTTAATCAAATTGTGTAAAGCCGCCCATCTCACAAAAAAGCCTCTGGAATCTTAGAATACACAGCATGGTGGAATCCTCAACTTATGACTGTTCATTTAGTGACCGTTCTAAATTACAACGGCACTCAAAATAGTGACACCTATCAACCTTGCTGCATCCTCCCCCCCCCCCCACCTGGTCATGGGGTCAAAATTCAGACGCTTGGCGCGACTGGCTCGAGTTTATGACGGTTGCAGTGTCCCGGGGTCATGCGATCCCCTTTTGTGACCTCCTAATGAGCAAAGTGAACTGGGAAACCAGATTCACTTAACAACCATGTTATTCATTTAATAACGGTGGCAAGAAAAGTCGTAACAGGGGGGGAAAAGCTCATTTAACAAAGTTGTCAGCCACGTAAATTTATGGCCGTAAGTGGAGGACTATCTGTACTGAGGTCATCTAGCCCGACCCCCTGCTTGTTAAATTAGTAACCCAGTTGTTAAGTGAATCTGGCTTCCCCATTGACTTTTCTTGCCAGAAGGTCGCAAAAGGGGATCGTGTGACACACACACCCCCGGGGACACTGCAGCTGTCATAAATACGAACTAGTTGCCAAGCATCTGAATTTTGATCACATGACTAGGGCAGAGACTGCAATGATCATACGTGTAAAAATGGTTGTAAGTCACTTTTTTGTTGTAACCGTTGTAACTTCAAATGGTTACTAAATGAACGGTTGGAAGTCAAAGACTATCTATAGTGGCTTTTCCTCCTGTCCCTCAAGGCCATACCTGTCTCCCCCCCCCCCTCTCTTTTCTCTATCATCCATCCATCCATCCAACCATCAACAACACATTTGTTTTCTAATGGAAACACGGAAGCCAAATTCTGTCAACATACTTCATCTAGTAATTCAATAGCCCCTTTTCTCCTTTGCCTCTATGCCCAGAGGGTCAAAAAATTCAAGATGGCAGCCGTGATTAAGCAATCACAGCTCTGTGCCTTTTTACATGCGGCTGCCTCCTTGATTTTTTTTTTACTCCCCCTACAAATTGACTCTCAACATATGAAGAACAGTTGTAGGAACTGGGTATGTCTAGTTTAATGAAAAGAAGGACCAGGGGAGACATGATAGCAGTGTTCCAATATCTCAGGGGTTGCCACAAAGAAGAGGGAGTCAAGCTATTCTCCAAAGCACCCAAGGGCAGAACAAGAAACAACAGATGGAAATTAATCAAGGAGAGAAGCAGCCTAGAGCTAAAGAGAAATTTCCTAACAATTAGAGCAATTAAACAGTGAATCCACCTTTAGCAGTTGTGGGTGCTCCATCATTAGAAGTGTTTATGAAGAGATTGGACAACCATTTGTCTGGAATAGTATAGGGTTTTCTGCTTGAGCAGGGGGTTGGACTAGAAGACCTCCAAGGTCCCTTCCCACCCTGTTATCGTTATTCTGCACCTAACCCAAACGCACTAAAACCTGCAAAAGCTGAAGCTAATATTGATGCCAGGGTGTTGAGTAACACAGCTGCTGTGTCTTTAACCAGGCTGATAAAACATATTGTATTGCATATGGCTGTATTTTTTACTCACAATGGCTTCTGCTCAGTTGTTCTACAATGGGGGGGGGGATTGTTTACTGCTATAATTCATGGCAAACCTGCTCCCAGCCATTCTCCTTTGAAATTGAAACAGTGAGATCTCTACTGCAACATGGGTGAGATCTAACAAATCTGGTATTTAATTGCCACGGTGATGGACAGGCCTCCAAGAGAGGTTGATGAAAGCAAATGAAGATTTGGGAAATATTAGAATGTGCAGAAACGAATAGATTAACATTAATAATCAAAGAGAAAGAACAAACTGAACATTATAAGATATGGGAAACGTATCAATGGTTAAGAGAAAAAAAGGGAAACTAAAGGGAAGAAGACTATAAACGGTAGAAAATATGTTAAGATAGAGGTATAAACAAGATGACAATTGTTAGTATTATAAGGAGGAAGATAATTATGATTAATGTTAGTACGTTATTTTTATTAGAAGATACACTATATTGCCAAAAGTATTCGCTCACCCATCCCAATAATCAGAATCAGGTGTTCCAATCACTTCCATGGCCACAGGTGAATAAAATCAAGTAATAAAATCATGCAGGCTGTTTTTACAAACATTTGTGAAAGGATGGGTTGTTCGCAGGAGCTCAGTGAATTCCAGCATGGAACTGTGATAGGATGCCACCTGTGCAACAAATCCAGTTGTGAAATTTCCTCGCTCCTAAATATTCCACAGTCAACTGTCAGCTGTATTATAAGAACGTGGAAGTGTTTGGGAACGACAGCAACTCAGCCACGAAGTGGTAGGCCACGTAAACCCGTCCAACATCAGTTGTGTGACCTCACAAATGCGCTTCTGGAAGAATGGTCAAAAATCCCCATAAACACACTCCTGAACCTTGTGGACAGCCTTCCCAGAAGAGTTAAAGCTGTTATAGCTGCAAAGGGTGGACCGACGTCATATTGAACCCTATGAATTAGGAATGGGATGTCGCTTACAGTAAGTCCAGATGCGAGGAAAGGCAGGTGAGTGAATACTTTTGGCAATATAGTGTATGTAAAGGAGAAAAGGTTAATAGTGTTCAATTACTTAATATATTGCAATTTTAAGATTAGAGAATTAATATTAATGTTAATGATGTTGTAAATTCTGAAAACTGTTGCACAGAAATATTTGTACCCGGATGACACACTGTTTGAGAAAAGGTAAAATGTTTATATGTTGAAAAATAAAAAAACTGTTTATAAAAAAAAGATTTGCTACTGATTTTTAAAGCAATTTTAATGAAGTTTTAAAGGACTTTTTATTAAACAATATCAGGTTTAGCCACATGTGTGGGACATTCTGTGAAATCCAAAATCCACACCTGAGCTATTCAATACTCGAAAATAACCTTAACGAATCTTATGCATACAATAACCAATAAGTTGGTTCATTAATTCAGAGGCTTGGCAACTGACTCATACTTATGACGTTTGCAGTGTCCAGGGGTCACGTGATCATCCAAGTCAATGGGGAAACTAGATGTACTTAACAACCGGGTATTACTAACTTAACAACTTCAATGATTAACAATTGTGGAAATAAATGGAGTAAAACTCACTTAAGAAATGTCTCACTTAATAGAAATTTTGGGCTCAATTGTCGTTAAGTTGAGGACTATTTGTACAAATATGATTCCTTAAGGTTATTTAAATTGCAGGCTGCTTTATACACATTGATTTGTTTATTTTTATCCCATCTTTGCTACTTTTACAAATAACCGATGG
Source organism: Thamnophis elegans (assembly GCF_009769535.1). NCBI lineage: Eukaryota > Metazoa > Chordata > Lepidosauria > Squamata > Natricidae > Thamnophis > Thamnophis elegans. Next base: position 65,622,238 of record NC_045550.1, read on the forward strand.
TGGGAATTTTTTACAAATAATTCAAGGTAGTTAATACATCCAATACAATCTCCCCCCCCCCCCCATTTTCCCCACAACAACAAACTTGTGAGTTAGGTTGGGCTGAGAGATTATGAATGACTGACTCATAATCACCCAGCTGGCTTTGATGGCTAAGGCAGGATTAGAACTCACCATCTCCTAATGATTAGCTCAAAGTCATCCAGCTGGCTGTCATGGAAAAGGCGGGATTAGAACTCAACATCTCCTGGTGATTGGTTCAAAGTCTCCCAGTTGGCGTTCATGGAAAAGGCAGGATTAGAACTCAACATCTCCTGGTGATTGGTCCAAAGTCTCCAGTTGGCGTTCATGGAAAAGACAGGATTAGAACTCAACATCTCCTGGTGATTGGTCCAAAGTCTCCCAGTTGGCATTCATGGCTAAGGCGGGATTTGAATTCATGGTCTCCCGCTTTCTAGCCTGCCGTCTTAACCACTGGGCCAAACTGCCTCTATGTCCCCTCTAGGTTTCTTCTTTTAATATTACTTCTCTGCCTAGTAAATCCTTCTGTAGCTGCTTTGATTTTGCCCCAAACCACACTTAGAAATACAACTGCATTTCATTCTTTAAAGCAAGCCAGACAGTAAATCGTATCTGACATCTCTTAGGACTGCAGCTATGAAACCTGGGCTGCCTTTTAGGCTCACCAAGCATCTAATTGGCTTGTGAAAGGCTCCTTATGCAACTGTCCATTTCTGGTTTAGGTTCCGGCTCTCGACAACAGTGGTTGCCTTTGTGTAGAGTGAATTCAGAGTGGCTATACTTAGAAGCTCAGAGGACGTACGGATTTTTTAAATAAGGATCTTTTCAGCGTGCTATTAAATGTTCCTGTCCTTCGCTTTGTGCCAACGAACAGAACGGGGCAAACATGCACGGGTAATGTTAATAGCCCCCCCCCCCCACAGCTGCCTCTGAGTGAGACAGGTGACACATAAATCTAATAAATAAACAGATATAGGTAGTCCTTCAGGGGTGGTTTTTAGCAGGTTCTGACCAGTTCTGGAGAACCGGTAGCGGAAATTTTGAGTAGTTCGGCAAACCGGTAAATACCACCTCTGGCTGGCCACGCCCGCATCTATTCTCTGCCTCCCAAGTCCCAGCTGATCGGGAGGAAATGGACATTTTACAGTATCCTTCCCATCATGTCCACCATGCCACGCCCACAGAACCGGTAGTAAAAAAAATGTTGAATCCCACCACTGTAGTCCTTGACTTACGACCACGATTGAGCCCAACATTTCTCTTGCTAAGTGAAACAGTTGTGAATTTGCCTCATTTACCACCTTTCTGGCCGCTGTCGTTAAGTGAATCACTGCAATTGTTCAGTTAGTAACACGCGGTTGTTAAATGAATCTGGCTCCCCCCCACTGACTTTGCTTGTCAGAAGGGCGCAAAAGGAGATCACATGACACTGGGACCCTTCAACCGTCATCAATATGAACCAGATTCCAAGCATCTGAATTTTGATCACATAATTCCAGGGATGCTGTAACAGATGAAATTCTGAAAAATGGTTGTAAGTCACTTTTTCCCCGGTGATGTTGTCACTAAATGAACTGTTGTAGGTCGAGGACTATCTCTATCTGAATTTTGACCACACGGCCATGGGAATGCTGCTACGGTTGTAACTGTAAAAAAAAACAGTCCTAACTCACTTTTTTCAATGCCGTTAAAGCTTTGATCAGTCACTATATAAACTGTCGTAACTCGAGGACGATCTGTAAATAGAACAGCAGATATTAAGAATACGAAAGCCTCCTTCGTTAAGCACAACTATGGAGTCATAGGCTTGGAAGGGATCCCGAAGGTCTTCTAGTCCAACCCCCCCTTTGAGCGATATTTGCACTTCAGTTTTTTCCCCCTTTCAGCTTTTTAACACAAACCAGACTGAATTCAAATAAGATTGGTATTTTTATTTGTTTGTATTCTGCCTTTATTGTTTGATTGATTTGACTTCAGACCTTTATGGATTTCCTCATCCCTTGTTTTTCAATTTAAAAGGTTACTGAGGTGGAGACACGGTGTTTATTTCTGCAGAATTGGCAATAAAGTTTTTAAAGAGGCATTTATTGTTTCAGGAATTGAGGTTTTAAACAGTCCTGCATTTTCCAGAAACATTATAGAGCCGAGGTGGCGCAGTGGTTAGGGTGCAGTACTGCAGGCCACTTCAGCTGACTGTTATCTGCAGTTCAGCGGTTCTAATCTCACCGGCTCAAGGTTGACTCCGCCTTCCATCCTTCCGAGGTGGGTGAAATGAGGACCCAGACTGTGGGGGCGATATGCTGGCTCTGTAAACCGCTTAGAGAGGGCTGAAAGCCCTATGAAGCGGTATATAAGTCTAACTGCTATTGCTATTGCTATATGTACCGGACGGGGATTTTTGCTTGATATTCTTACCCTGAATATCTATACCTTGAATATAACATTTCCAGTTTCAGTATTATTTTTTTATAATCTTTGAAATCAGTGGATCATTCTGGCAAACGTGTCGAGTTAAATCTTTGCATCTTTTTTGTAATTGGGAAGATTTTTATGTACTCGACAAACATTTGCTCAGCCTTCTAGTTTGTTAGTTATGTTCAGGGTTTTTTTTGGATTCTGCTCCTCTTTGTGGGATTTGGGGTTTTAATTTAATTATCCCACTTTTCTTTTCTGTATTTCTTATTGAATTCCAAAGTTTCCCTACACATTTCTGTTTTATTTCCGGGGTATTCTGTTTTTCATGCACAACCCACACTATTTCGTACTGGTTAAGACATGTTTTATTTTATTGAGCACATTGCAAAGATACCAATTTGCAAAAAATACATGGTTCAATTTCAGCACCACCCAATTCCAAAACAACTCAATTATTCAGAGTCACCTCAAAATAGCTTTCTTTGAAACGCATTGCAAACTTAAGATTCCAGAATAAAGTATATAAGGGCGCCATTTTTTTTTCATTTTCTCAAGTTTGGTGTTTATGCTTTGCTTTTTCTTCCAAAAGCAGAGAGGAAATTGAATTCAAAAGCAACTCCATTTCCCTGCTAACTATTTTGCACAAAAATATGAAGGAATACAACTCAAAAGGTTTTGCATTTCCTTAACCTTATTCAAAGATATTTTCTTCATACGCAACATTTTTTGTAGTCTCCAGAGGGAAGTTTTATTGAGAAGTGCGCTCACTTTACAGGCTTCTAGGATGTAGAAACCTGTAAAGTTGTTTTTTTTTTAAATGTAGAAGCCTTAGTCTTTATGCAGTTTTTGTAATACAATACAATACAATAACAGAGTTGGAAGGGAACTTGGAGGTCTTCTAGTCCAACCCCCTGCCTAGGCAGGAAACCCTATACCGTTCCAGACAAATGGCTGTCCAACATCTTCTTAAAGACTTCCAGTGTTGGGGCATTCACAACTTCTGGAGGCAACTTCTGTTCCACTGATTAATTGTTCTCACTGTCAGGAAATTCCTCCTCAGTTCTAAGTTGCTTCTCTCCTTGATTAGTTTCCACCCATTGCTTCTTGCAATTGCTCAGGTGCCTTGGAGAATAGTTTGACTCCCTCTTCTTTGTGGCAACCCCTGAGATATTGGAACACTGCTATCATGTCTCCCCTAGTCCTTCTTTTCATTAAAGTAGACATACCCAGTTCCTGCAACCATTCTTCATATGTTTTAGTCTCCAGTCCCCTAATCCTCTTTGTTGCTAATATCTACGTCATTTTCCTTTGATTTAGCACAGTGGTGGGTTGCTCTTACCGTAGCTACCGGTACGCTGTTCACGGGGCCGCGTGTCCTATTCATGCACATGCGCTGCACACGGATGTGCAATCCACCACCCCTGCAACATCCAGCTGATTGTTGGGGCTTGCGCAGGCGCCGCACACTATGGGTGTGTGCACAGTTGGCTGGTTGTTTTAAAAACAGGTATAGAACGCGGGCAGGCGGGTGGGCAAAATGAGCCACCATACCAGTACGCAGTTAGCTGCTCACGACTACTACCGGTACAGGCGTACCGTCCCGGACTGTTCCCAGAGGAACTTGCCATTGATTTAGCACCATCCAGTCATTGATGGACTACAGACCCCAGAATTCCTAGTCAACATAGGTGGGGAATTTTGGGAGTTGCCATTGGAACCTTTTAAGGATTCCAAGTTGATCCCATCAAATCTGCACCCTCACATCTGTGCATCGTGCTTTTCCTCTGCCTGCCTGCCTGCCTGTATGTATGTATGTATGTATGTATGTATGTATGTATGTATGTATGTATATGTGTGTGTGTATGTATATATATATATGTGTGTGTATGTATGTAAGTATGTTGCAATTGTGCTAATAAATAAATAAAGGGAAACTAGTATAGGTCTATTTCAAGCTATTTAGCTCTCATCAGCTAGCCATACCCTTAGTGGGATTTGAGCCTGTGCTGTATTACACTTGAGAGACCGCCTACTGCCAATTACCTCCACTAGGCCAATAAGATCCCATAGATTAGGCCTCCTCCGAATTACATCAGCCGGTCAATGTCGACTGGCAACTACCTGGAGGAGAGCCTTCTCGGTGGCTGCTCCGACCCTCTGGAACGAACTCCCCGTGGAGATTCGTACCCTCACCACCCTCCAGGCCTTCCGCATAGCCCTTAAAACCTGGCTGTCCCGACAGGCCTGGGGCTAAAGACTTCAACCCCACCCGAATAGTATGACTGTTGCGCTTTTTAACGATGTATTGTCTTCATATATGTAACTTGTTTTGTCCTTCCCTCCCCCTGAATTGTGAGCCGCCCTGAGTCCCCTCAGGGAAAAGGGTGGCATACAAATAAAGTAATCTAATCTAATCTAATCTACATATTAGGCAGTTGTGTTAGCCACTAAGCCACAGGTTCCCCTCCTTTATCAGCTGAGCCAGGGAAATAGGTATGTATTTTGTGTTACAACCCCTGGCATGCCCAAATATGGGAGGAAGCATACTGCTTCCTTTCTCTGTCTATCGGCTCATCTCAAGAGACCAGACAGACAGAAAGCCATTATTTTTACTGTTGTCTTTGTTACATTTGTGTGGCAATTGTGCTGATAAATAAATAAAGGGAGACTAGTATAGATCTATTTCAAGCTATTTAGCTCTCATCAGCTAGCCATACCCTTACTGGGATTTGAACCTGTGCTGTATTACATATTAGGCAGTTGTGTTAACCACTAAGGATATATATAGGATCCGCTCTAGGCAGCTGGATGTTATTTGTATTGCTTTTGACAGAAAATCAAAGTTAATGGACAGTGATTGGACAAAGCGCACAACATTAATCTACAGGAAGGCCGGATCTTGAATGCAGGCCTCACAGGTCCAAGTTTCCTCACCGTTCTAGCTGGCCAGGAGCAATAAACCACCAGGAACAGATTCCGTCCAATAACAAGCATGAATATGCAAATAATTCCACTAGATTAAAAAAAGAAAAAATAGAAGCACGCGAAATGTGCCATGACACCAAGCGGAGAGTTCAAAATACATTTCTTCGAAAAGCATTCACAGCACAGATTGCCCCTTTGGGGGGAGGCAGTGAAGGCTTTGAGCAGTCAGTGTCATTTTTGTGACTTTGTAACTTGTACTATTTCCATCCCGAGAACGAGCAGCGCCAGCAAAACCAGGATCTTTTGAGACCCAAAATCAGATCTTATTCAAAATCCTCCATTAATACATCGAGTGCTGAAGGTGATGACTGTTCTGACGGAGGCTTCCCGAGAGCCTGAAGCAAACTCCTTGTCCCGACAAAAAAACCCTTTTATTAATTTACTGTGAATTCTCATTCACATCCAGCAAAGTCTTTCAAGGGAGGATTTACAGTCACAGACCTTATCTGGCTTGGAGAGCTGCCAGGCCGATATCTGCAGAACTTGGCAAGGAGCCTCGGAGAGTTACAAAACAATGAAGTGAACTAAATGTCTCCTGCAAACTACACTCCCCTTTCGCTCCTCTTTTCTTTCCTCTGAGAGGGGCCATTCATCGTGTACCTGTGGCCTTACTCCCAAGTTGCCCCGTTCTTTAGCTGTTCCCTTCGTCTGGTAACTCTGCCCATGCACACACTGGAAACAGGCTCCAGCTGTTCTTCTGCCTCACTGATGTCTGACTGAAGGCAGCTGATAACTGGCATATGGCCCCCTCTCTGCCTCTGACGCAAAGCGTTAATCAGAGCCTTCCCCAGAGACCAGTACTGGCCCATCTTCCTCCCCAACCTCCTCACTGTTCAAATATGCTGCCAGCTCTGCTAGCCGCTGGAGGGCCAGAACACTGACCTAAAAACCAGGTAACGTGTTTTAGTCTGTTTCACCCATGAAAACCAGCTGGGCGACTTTAGGACAATCACTAGGAGACGGTGAGTTCTAGTCCCATTTTAGACATGAAAACCGACTGTGTGACTGGGCCAATCACCAGGAGGTGGTGATTTCTAGTCCTGCCTTAGGCATGAAAGCTGACTGGGTGACTATGGGCCAATCACCAGGAGATGGTGAGTTCTAGTCACATCTTAGACATGAAAACTGACTGGATGACTTTGAACCGATCACCAGGTGATGGTGAGTTTTAGCCCACAAAAGATGTAAAGGGGGTTGAAGACATTCCAAATTTACCTTCAATTTTTTTTAAAAAAAATCAATGAAACACGATACGGTCAAGTCTCAGGCATTGCAGAATTTGGCCTTTTAAGTTTACTATTTAGGAGCTAATTGGGAAGAGGCAGTACTGGGGGACACATACACACACATACTTCCAGATGTTTAGCAGGGAGATAGAAGTAGCTATTTTTCACTTGTCATTTATCACGAGTGGTTTACATCGAGCGCTGAAGTTGCAGCCCTCAAACCTCTTCCTGCATTGCATCCTCTTCAGCATCTGAATGTGAGCGGGAAATATCTCCAAGCAGCTGTTGACACTCTTAAATGTGGGGGGGGGGGAATGCTATTTCTAGGGTGTCCTCTCACGCATAAGGCCTGGGTGCATCGCCTGTTCTTCTTTACGCATTAAGATGGGTTGGGGAAGAACAAGAGATAAGATGGCAGACCTACAGTAGCCCTATTCCTTTTTTTTTTCCTCACAATAGCAATAGCATTTAGACTTATATACCGCTTTATAAGAATGGAGGCCTTTGAAGTCTGGTGCTGGAGAAGACTCCTGCGAGTCACTTGGACTGCAAGGTGATCCAACCAGTCAGTCCTAGAGGAGATCAACCCTGACTGCTCTTTAGAAGGCCAGATCCTGAAGAGGAAACTCAAATTCTTTGGCTACCTAATGAGAAGGAAGGACTCCCTGGAGAAGAGCCTCATGCTGGGAACGATGGAGGGCCAAAGAAGAAGGGGACGACAGAGAATGAGGTGGATGGATGGAGTCACTGAATATAGCAGTAGACTTATATACCGCTTCATAGGCCTTTCAGGCCTCTCTAAGCGGTTTACAGAGAGTCAGCATATTGCCCCCAACAATCTGGGTCCTCATTTTACCCACCTCGGAAGGATGGAAGGCTGAGTCAACCCTGAGCCGGTGAGATTTGAACCGCTGACCTGCTGATCTAGCAGTAGCCTGCAGTGCTGCATTTAACCACTGCGCCACCTTGGCTCTGAAGCCCTATCTATCTATCATCCATCTATCTATCTATCTATCTATCTATCTATCTATCTATCTATCTATCTATCTATCTATCTATCATCTATATCTATCTATCTACAGTATCTATCTATCTACAGTATCTATCTATCTACAGTATCTATCTATCTATCTATCTATCTATCTATCTATCTATCTATCTATCTATCTATCATTTATCTATCTATCATCTATCATCTTCTAATACCCAAATACTTCGCCACCTAATGAGAAGGAAAGATTCCCTGGAGAAGAGCCTCATGCTGGGAACAATTGAGGGCAAAAGAAGAAAGGGACGACAGAGAATGAGGGGGCTGGATGGAGTCACCGAAGCAGTTGGTACAGAGATGGGTTCCTACCGGTTCGGACCGGTTCGACCGAGTAGGTAGTAACTCGGCCTGCCACGCCCCCGAACTGGTTCTCTTGGAGGCACACAAAGCACTGCCATCTTGTTCTTTTGCTTCTGCATATGCGCAGGAGCAATTTTTTTAGTACTGAGCATGGATGCGCACAGACGTAGCGTGTCCCTGAGCGAATCGGCAGTAGCAGCAGCCGGAACCCACCCGTGAATTGGTGTGAGCTTAAATGGGACTCCAGAGGATGGTAGAAGACAGGAAGGCCTGGAGGAACGTTGTCCATGGGGTCGCGATGGGTTGGAAATGATTTTGCAACTAACAACAGCCAATGCTTCATAGTGCTTTTACAGCCCTCTCTACAGCGGTTTACAGTGCCAACAATATTTGCCCCCAACAATCTGTGTCCTCATTTTACCCACCTTGGAAGAATGGAAGGCTGAGTCAACCACAAAGACCTCCCACCACCCCTCGAAATAGGTTTATGTGAGGCAGATCCCATAGCTGGGACTGTACTTGAGATCGCCCAGCTCCCTAATCTCGAGTTTTCAAAAATTATGAATGTACAGGTCATCCTCAATTTACAACATTCATTTAGGGACTGCTTTGAAGTTACAAGGGCACTGGAAAAAGTGACTTACGATCAATTTTCACATTTACGACCATTTATGAATATAATTTGGACCCTTGGCCCCTGACTCATATTTATGACGGTTGCAGTGTCTGGGGGTGGTGTCAAGTGATCCCGTTTTGCGACCTTCTGGGAAGCAAAAACAATGGGGAAGCCAGATTCACTTAACAACCATGTTACTAACTTAGCGACCGCAGTGATTCACTTTGCAGCTGTGGCAGGAATGGTCGTATAATGGAGCAAAACCCGCTTAACAACTGTCTCGCTCGCAAACAGAAATTTTGGGATCAAGTGTGATCGTAAGTCGAGGACTGCTTGTATAGAAACAGGAAACCTTTCTCCTTAACCTTTAGTTACTTTATCTCAAATTCTCCTCCCCCAAGAAACAACTGAACAACTTAGCACCCATATATTTCATTGAAAAAAAACAACCAGTAGCAAAATGGCACATAGAACTCCAACAGTTCATGGATATAAAATTTGCATAGTAGAAAAATCAATTACATAATTTCAGTTTCAGATTGCAGATGGCAGAATGAATCGGAGATACTTCAACGGTGCATGGAAAGGCCATTGCCTACCGAAGGCATTAACACTACAAGCCCCATCGCTCCCCGGCCATTTGAAAGGCACCAAGTGGGAGAAAATTGCTCAAAAAGTTCTGGCGGAGAAGACATCAATGGCTGGGATTCTCACAATGGGTGAAGTCCATGTTAAAATGAATTTCAGGAGTTCATGAATTGTACGTGACAACTATCGCTGTTTTCCCGAAAATAAGACAGGGTCTTATTTTCTTTTGACCTCTGAAATAAGCGCTTGGCCTTATTTTCGGGGAAGTCTTATTATTTTTGAGGTGCAGGCAGCGTTGAGAGTGGTCACTTCATGGCTTCTGCTGTGCTGCGTGTTGCTGGGCATGCTACTCTTTTTCCGGCGGCCATTAGCGTGAGACAAGAGACGCGGTGGCTAAGGTTGCGGGAGCGGCTGTTAGGTAAGGGCGTCTGGGGTGCACGGGGCATATTCCCCCTCCCTTTCCTCCCCCCTCCCCTTCTCATCTCCCATTGTTTGCGCGGCAAGCAACCGGAGGAAATGGCGTGGACCGGCTGCGTATGCGGTTAAATATTTTCGAGGGGGGCTTATTTTGGGGGGAGGCCTTATTTTAGCGCATGCGTTCAAAGGCCCGATTGGGCTTATTATCCGGGGAGGTCTTATTTTCAGGGAAACAGGGTAGATTTTTGTTAACGCTTTGTAGAAGATTTAAAAAACGCCTGGACTCTAGAGGTTTCAGACAGTTTTCACATATCGTTGATAAGACAGGTTGAGGGGTCCCTCCCCGAAAAAAACCAGAATAATGTTGAATTTGGGCACCAACCCCCTGAGATGGCCTCTCATTCGAGATTTGGATGGTGTCCTTATTCCTGTTTTTCAGAAGGTCTGTTAAGAGAAAGGGGGGAGCGAAAAGGGCCTTGAAAGACACTTAAGGATTCAGAGCACAATGGCAAGATTTTTTTTTAAAAAAAACAACACACTTTTTCAGCTTCTAATCCCCCTCTACCTTGCTTTCCATAAACTGGTTTACAATTTTACAATACGAGCAAGAGGATGAGCTTGGTGGGGTGGAAGGGAAGAGAAATTATTTTCTGCAACCAAGTTGGCAGCAGAAAGCGTTCCCATCCAATTCCCCTGAGAACAGCCCCCCCCCCGCCCCTCCTTGCCAATTGAAGAAGAGGCTTAATTGGGGGGGAAAAAAGGTTGTATTAAAAATGCAGGGAATTACGCCAGGTGACCTAAGAGCAACCTTGGCGACTTGATGACTGGTGGACTTCAACTCCCAGAATTCTAGGAGGCTAAGGCTGGACAGCCCTGCTCTAAGCCACTCCCTCTTTCCTTTCCATTCTGTGTGGGTGGAGTTTGCTCTATTGCAGGGGTGTCCAAAGTTGGGAATTTTTAAGACTTGTGGACTTCAACTCCCAGAATTCCCCAGCCAGGCTGGCTGGGGAATTCTGGGAGTTGAAATCCACAAGTCTTAAAGTTCCCAACTTTGGATACCCCTGCTCTATTGCAATTCATCATATTCCTTTAATGAGCCCATAAATCCCTTGTGGGGGTGGAATCTGGGCAACTGAATGGAGCTGACTGGCCAGATGCCCTTCCTGTTGCCAATGCAGAGTTATATATTCAGCAGACGCATTCTCATCGTGCCCAGAGAGAGAAATATCTGCCTCTACCTAGGATTGAACTGACAGACTCCTGATTGCGAGGCGAGAGCTCCACCACTAGGGCACCGCGCCACTCTTTGCTCTGTTGTTACTATATCTGGTAAATCCAGACAGGATGTAAAGGAAAGAAGGAATGGCTTAGAGCAGAGCTCCCACACTTTGGCAACATGACTGGCTGAGGAATTCTGGGAGTTGAAGTCCACCAGTCGTGAAAGTCGCCAAGGTTGGATACTCCTGACCTACAGGAGCAGTGGTGGGATTCAGCCGGTTCGCACCTATTCGGGAGAACCGGTTGTTAACTTTCTAAGCAGTTCGGAAAAAGGGTTATTGGAAGAAATCTCATTTTGTTTTTTCCCCACTTTACAGGGCTAATCCTGTAAGGAAGGCAGGAAGGAAACATTCTGGTGTTGTTTCTAGCCTCATCTCTATTGCCCGTCTTACAGAAACTGCCTCTCCAGTTAACCCTTATGACATTGTAACAGCTGAGGCGAAGCGCCCATTGACATGAGTGACATAGAGTTGGCCACGCCCACCCAGCCATATGACCACCGAGCCACGCCTACCCAGCTGTTCATTAGGGCAGAGAACCGGTTGTTGAATTATTTGAATCCCACCACTGTACAGAGGTATCTTGGCACGGCCGTTTGAGACGTTGGCCCCACAAACAGCTCCTTCCTTCGAGGAATTCCTTCCCTAGAGATCAGAGTTGAATGTTGAAGAGGTAGTTCTCACAATCCGGCTCCTGTAGGGGGCCCACTGGGGTGAGGGAAGAGGGATGGCGATGGAGGCTCTGCCCCAGAGCCAAGTCGGAGGGGGTCAACCCCCCTCCTTTCTTCATGACGTAGAGGAAGTAGTGGAAGTCCCTTCCGTAACTGAGGTGTTGGATGGACCAGTTGTAGGCACGCTGGGCGTAGTGACGCTTGCGGAAATGCGGCTGGGCGAAGGTGATGGAGATAAACTTTCCTCTGGGTTGCAGCACTCGGGCGACCTGGGAGAAAATAGGGAGATAGTTTACTGTTCTGACCCCCTCCTCCGTCCAGTAACGAATGCTGAGACAAGCTTAATTGGAATGTCCTTTAATAGCAAGACACCAAAATCTCATGGCTGAAAGCCAAGCAAAACAAATAGATAAGGACCTTGGCAGCAACTCAGACAAACTCAGGCAGCAATAAACACAGATAAGGCTTGGCAGCAATCCAGCCTGCCAAGCTCCCAGTACTGTCCTCTGACATTCAATCCTGCGTTGACTTCTGCAAAGAGGGCAAGTAGCAAGTAGCTTTTTATAGTCTGGAGAGGAGCCTAATGACCACCAGCTGAGTACAATCACCTCCTGTAATTGCGTAATTGTTCCTGACGCCTAGTAGCTCTTCGATGGCGTGCACCCAGGAACAACTCACTACTGGCCTCCGGCTCACTCTCCCTTGTCTCCTCCCCACTGGTCCAAGGCTCAGGTGCCTCCTGGTGGCCAACCAGCCTCTCTGCGCCCTGCTCAGAGTCGGAACCCTGTCCAGGGTCCTCCACATCCTCCAGAGCCGACTCAGGGGGCCCCTTGCTGTCAGAGTTTGGTGGCAGCTCCAACGGCACCTGCTGGGCCACAACAATTTACAACGTACTCGGGGACCCAGGGTGGAATTGGCTAAAGGTAGTCCTCGAGTTACAATTGGTCATTTAGTGACCATTGGAAGTTACAACAGCCCTGGAAAAAGTGATTTTTTCAGGGCCGTTGTTAATTTTGAACCAGGGGTCGCTTGCTGCCAGCATTACTGCCAGTTTGGTGCGTGCAAAAAAATGTGTGCATCCGCATTTGCACATAAATAGGTCGGTGCGTGCACAATACGTTAAAAAATGGGGAAAAAATTACATTGGTGCAATGAAAATCAGTATGGCGTCACTGTAGGAGAACCGGTTTGAGGGCATGGCAGGCCTGGATCGCTGCCGGTTCCAATCACCCAGGCCGCCAAACCACTACCAGTTTGGGCAAACCGGTCTGAACTGGTAGGAACCTACCACTGCTTTGAATGGTCAGTAAATGAACTATCGTAAATCAAGGACTATCTGTAATCTTCTCCGAGAACTTTGCTCCTTAAGACGCAACAATAAACCCTCACAATCCCCATCGTCTCTTTAAAAAGACTAGCTGATAACCTGGCGTTGTTGCCCAGGTATTTATTTATCCTAATCCATACATTTGTCCCCAAAAATAATCCCATACCAAACGTAATGTCTAATGTTGGATTTCCCCCCTTACCAGAAGGAGCCCCCTTGCGGAGTACTGTGAAGCTGTTACCATGGCAACTCCGCTGTGTTGTACAGTAGAAGCCGTTTTAAGGCACAACCGGCTGTATCTTAACAGAACACCCACCCGAGGAGTTTTATGGGTGCCTTACCCCCCACAGTATTTGTTTCCAGGGAGTAACCCATCTGTCTACCAAGTTTAAGGGGTGACTTAATGTCATGCAGCAAGATTCTTCTTTCCTACACACACACACACACACACATCTCTATGTCTTCCCTCCATGAAAAGTCCCAATTCTGCAGAAGAGAAAATGTGGCCTTAGGCCAGGGACATCCCCACACCAGCTGACCAAGTCATGATAATTCCAATGCAAGCCCTTCAACCCCCGTCCTGTGCGGGTAGTCCTTGACTTACGACCATTCATTTAGTGACCGGCCGAAATCACAACGGCAATGAAAACAGGTTACAGGTTTCTGATGGCTGTTTTTCCCCCCACATGTATAACCTTCGCATAAGCATCTCCAGGGTCGCTTGATCAAAATTCGGAACGCTCGGCAGTGGACTCTTACTTATGACGGTTGCAGTGTCCCCGGGTCGCGTGATCCCCTTTTGCCACCTTTCTGACAAACGAAGTCGAGGGGGAAAGCCAGACTCACTTAACGACCGTGACAGCGAAGGTTGTAAAATGGGAGTAACACTCATTTTGCTACCTCGCTTAGCAGCAGAAATGTTGGTCTCAATTGTCGTCGTAAGTTGAGGACTATCTGTAACGAGCTTCCCCTTGATTTTCTGGGAACGGGTGCTGGATCAGACCCCCCCCATCCTCCCACTTCCCATTTTTGCTCAATTTGCACAGTTTCCCATTCCCCCCCCCCAAAAAAAAACCTTCCGAGTGAACAACAGCAAGCCAAGATATCTCACACGGACATGTTGTCCAAGATCTGGCTTTCTTTGCAGCTGAGTGGACTGACCCTTTTAATCATCATTTTCTCCTCTCTGGAACTAAACGCCTCCTAATAGGATGGAAAAGAACATCAATTTGCTTGCTTGGCTTTATCCAAAGTCAAAGGCACTTACGGCCACGGGCTGGGCGTGATCGGCATGCTAAGGCCAAGGCTGCAGGGTCTCCAACGCCAACATTTGGCTGGCTGGTGCCTTCCTCTCCTTTTGCTCTCTGTGGGGGGGGGGGGTTCTGCTAGCGCAGCCAGCCTGGGGGACACACACACCCCCGCCCCCAATTTTACTCCTGAAGGACCCTCACTGGGGCAGGTGAGGATTGAATGCTCAACAGCCTGTAGGAGAGGCTGGGTCAGGGATAAGAACTGAGGCACTCTGCATTCGACAATTCCAGGAGAGTGAGAGAGAGGAGAGAGAGAGAAAGAAGAGAAGAGAATAGAGGGCGAAAGGAGGCGAGGGGGGGAGAGAAGACAGTGGAGAGAAAGAGAGAAGAAAGAAAAGAGAGAGAAAGAGAGGAGGGGGGAAAGAGGGAAGAGAAGTAGAGAGAATTGAGAGGAGAGAGAAGAGAGGGAAAAGAGGAGAGGGGAGAGAGAGGAGATAGTGGAGAGAAAGAGAGGAGAAAGAAAAGATAAAGAGAGGAGGAGAGGAGAGAAAAAAGAGGGAAAAGAGGAGAGGGGGAGAGAGAGGAGAGTGGAGAGAAAGAAAAGAGAAAGAGAGGAAGAGAGGAGGAGAGGAGAGAAAAAAGAGGGAAAAGAGGAGAGAGGAGATAGTGGAGAGAAAGAAAAGAGAAAGAGAGGAGGAGAGGAGGAGAGGAGAGAAAAAAGAGGGAAAAGAGGAGAGGGGAGAGAGAGGAGATAGTGGAGAGAAAGATAGGAGAAAGAAAAGAGAAAGAGAGGAGGAGAGGAGGAGAGGAGAGAAAAAAGAGGGAAAAGAGGAGAGGGGAGAGAGAAGAGATAGTGGAGAGAAAGATAGGAGAAAGAAAAGAGGAGAGGAGGAGAGAGAAAAGAAGTAGGGAGAATTGAGAGGAGAGAGAAAAGAATAGAGAGAGAAAGGAAGAGAGGGGAGAGAGAAGAGAATGGAAAGAGAGGAGAAAGAAAAGAGAAAGAGAGGAGAGAGAAAAGAGGGAAGAGTAGAGAGAATTGAAAGGAGAGAGAATTGAGAGAGAAAGGAATACAGGGAGAAAGGGAGGGGGGAGAGAGAGTGGAGGGAAAGAGGAGAAAGAAAAGAAAGGAGGAGAGAGAAAAGAGGGAAGAGAAGTAGAGAGAATTGAGAGGAGAGAGAAGAGAAGAGAAAAAAGAGAGAGAGAAATTTATTAAATTTATTTGCCACCTATCTCACAGTGAGGCTATTCTGGACAGCTTAACAATACAACAAACAAAAGAACAAATATAAAAAATAACAATAGCAAGGAATGAAACGATAAAAACAATCCGTGGAAGCACAGTAATATGAAATTTAAAAGATGGTATCAAATCCACCCTGCATGCGAAGGGCTAACAGGATTAAAGGCGCCCTGCGCTTGTTATGGGGCAGCACCTCCTGCCTGGGTGCTGTGCAAGCCCCCTGTTCTTGGATCTCTCTTTTATCCTGGCACACTGATCTTGTATCCTGGGCACAGCTGGGCATTGCTTTACATAAGCACAGGAGCCACCCTGAAGACAAGACGCGGGAGGAATGTTTAAATCTCTCATTCAGCCAAAGGGAGAGGCAAGATTTTTTCAATGGGAAAATGCTAGGAGGGCTATCTGTATCAGAGACGGCCTCTCCTGGTTTGAGATTTAATGACTGCTTCACACACCATCACCCTTCAGGGGATTTCTGGGTTCGTCGCAACTTAACTCACCAAATTATGAGTGTTCCCACATAGCTGGCTTCACCCAACATGCTATACTGTAGGTCACCACAAACGTAATCAAGGTTAAAAGGTAAAGGTTACTCTTGCACATATGTGCTAGTCCAGTGATGGTTAACCTTTTCCCCATCATGTGCCAAAAGGAGGGGGAGCGCAGGGGGATTGTGCGTGGGCATAATTCTATGCGTGTGACCCCCACCCTTCCCCCACTTTTGGTGTGCAATGGACCCATTTTTCGCCCTCCCCAGGCTCCAGAGGCTTTCTAGGAGCCTGGGGAGGGTGAAAAACTCCCCCTGAAGCCTCCGGAGGGAGAAAAACGGCCCAACGGACAAACCAGACTTTCCAACTTCTGTTGTTTTTCACCCTCCAGAGGCTTTAGGGAAGCCTACGGAGGGCAAAAAACAGCCGAAAATAAAGGCCGAAATCAGTTTGCGCTGGAGCTGACAGGGCAACGCCTCATGGGCCCTAACAAATGACTCCATGTGCCATCCATAGTTTCACCATCATGGTGCTAGTCGTTCCCAACTCCGTTTCAAAGCCAAAGAGCCAGCGCTTTCCGAAGACGTCTCCATGGTCATGTGACCGGCATGACTAAATGCCAAAGGCGCATGGAATGCTTCTACCTTCCTACCAAAGGTGGTTCCTATTTTTCTACTAGCATTTTTTAAGTGCTTTTGAACTGCTAAGTTGGCAGAAGCTGGGACAAGTAACGGGAGCTCACTCTGTTACGCGGTGCTAGGGATTCAAACCCCCAAAATGCCAACCTTTCTGATCGACAAGCTCAGCGTCTTAGCCACTGAGCTATTGCATAAGGTAAGGTAGGTCCACAGGTAAGGACTTCCTAAATTCTCAGGCTGGGAAGGTGTGCTCATTGCCTCCTCCCTTCCCTGTCCTTGTTTCCCCCGAATTGGGAGTAGGCAGTGTCTGCATGCAAGCAAAGCATTTGATGTACCATGAAATTGTGGTCTCTCCCAGCTCAGGGACGGGCAGCCCTTTTAGGCTTACGGCTATGTTTTCATCCGGGCCAGTGGACAGTGGTTCAATGATGTCTCCTTGCCAACCAACGTGAGCAAAACATCCATCTGGCCTTTGAAGGGAGTTCAGGACCTGGATTTGTAGGTGTTGGTCATTGAAGAAAAGGGATTGTATTGATGCCTTTACACGTTGGTGTTACACAACAGGATAGCAGGGGGAAAACAATAGAAGTAGTAGTCTTCAGCTCGCAACCATTCGTTTAGTGACTGCTCACAGTGACGACGACACTGTCCATTTTTCACACTTACAACCAGAAGTGGTATTCAGCTGGTTCGGGCGAACCAGAAGGGGAAATTTTGAGGACTGTATTTTTTGGAGTAGGACGCACCTTTTTCCCTCAAAAAAGAAGGGGGAAATCTGGGTGCGTCTTATGCACTGAATACAGAATTTATGGCCTCCCGGAACCCTGCCCCCTTTGCAAAAATGGCCGTGCTTAGTCTTTAGGAGGCTTTCAGAGTGCTCCTGGAAACTGGGGAGGGCAAAAATGAGCGAAAATTGGATAGGTTTTTTGCTCGTTTTTGCCCCCCAGTTCCCAGGAGTACTCTTCACGAAAAACAGGCCGTTTTGGAGAGGTCTTTTTTAACAATTTGCCTCTTCAAAATCTTGGTGCGTCTTATACTCAGGTTCATCTTATACTCCGAAAAATACGGTAGTTTGGAGAGCCGGCAAATAACACCTCTGGTTGGCCCTGCCCTTCCACCCCAGCCCTTCCCTGTCCTATATTCCCTTGGTTTCTTTTAGCTCAGCTGATTTGTGCGGCAGTGTGGATCACTGTGCCTCACCTGAGCTAAACAACAGCTCAGCTCACCAGCGCTGATGCCAAGGGTGGTCTTTGAGTGTGTTAGGTGTGCTTGCGCACAAAGCGTGCTTGAAGCGCACTCTCATAGAATTAGTAGGAAAAGATTTGGAATCCCACAGCTGCTTGTGACCATTGCACAGTGGTGGGATTCAAATAATTTAACCACCGGTTCTCTGCCCAGCAGGTTAGGTGGGGCTTGGTGGTCATGTTACTGGGTGGGCATGGCCAACTCAACATCACTCACGTTGATGGGTGCTTCACCTTAGTTGTGACAATGTAATAAGGGTTAACTAGAGAGGCAGTTTCTGTAAGCAGGGCAATAAAGATTAGGCTAGAAACAACACCAGAATGTTGCCTTCCTGCCTTCCTTACAGGATTAGCCATGTAAAGTGGAAAAAACAAAATGAGATTTCTTCCAACAACCGTTTTTCTGAACTGCTTAGAAAGTTACCAACCAGTTCTCCCGAATAGGTGCGAACTGGCTGAATCCCACCACTACCGTTGCACCATCCCAATGGTCACGTGATCGAATTTGGAGGCTTGGCAACTGGCATGTATTTAGGCCTGTTGTGGTGTCCCAGAGTGCTGTGATCCCCTTTTGCAACCTTCTGGGCCAACGGGGAAGCTGGATTCACTTAACCACTGGGTTGCTAACTTGACAACTGCAGTGATTCACATTACCCCTGTGGAAAGAAAGGTCATAAAATGGGGCAAAACTCACATAACACCTGTCTTGTTTAGCAATGGAAATGTTGGGCTCAACTGTGGTCTTAAATCAAGGATTTCCTGTACGCGGACCTCTAGAACAGATTAATCCAGAAGTTTCACCTGAGACGTAAATTACTAGGCTCAAACCCATCACTGCTCTAATTAGGTCCATCCACATGGTTGTTGGGTTGTCTTCTTCTGCTCTTTTCTTCAACGTTGTGCAACTTTAAGGACTTCTCAAGGGAGGTGGGTTTCCATGTGACAAGTCTAAAATACAATCGTTTGATAAATGCATGCCACTTGCCAAGCATCTACCGTATTTTTCAGAGTATAAGACACACCTTTTTCCCTCAAAAAAAGAGGCTGAAAATCTGGGTGTGTCTTATACACTGAATACAGCATTTTTTGCTTCCCGAAACCCCGCCCCCTTCACCAAAATGGCTATGCAGAGCCTTTAGGAGGCTTCCAGAGTGCTCCTGGGGGCTGGGGGAGGGCAGAAAGGAGTGAGAAACAGGCCGTTTTTTGCTCAATTTTGCCCCCCCCCCCCCCCAGCACTCTAGAAACCTCCTAAAGGCTATTCATGCCTTTTTTTGGAAAAGAAAAAAAACGGGCCTGTTTTAGCGAAAAACGGGAGGTCTGCAGAGTTCAAAAACTTTTTTTTTTAATCTGCCTCTTCAAAATCTTGGTGCATCTTATACTCCAAAAATATGGTAAATTGTGATCAGCTGTGTATGGTTATATAAAGTCCGGAAAGTAAAGTAACATTTTTAAAAACTAAAAAAGACAGCTGAAAACAACAAAAAAAGAAACCTTCTATACAGGTAGTCCTTGATTTACGACCACAATTGAGCCCAAAATTTATGTTGCTAAGTGAGACATTTGTTAAGTGAGTTTTGCCCCATTTTACGACTTTTCTCGCCGCGTTTGTTAAGTGAATTGTTGCAGTTGTTCAAGTAGTAACACGATTGTTAAGCGAACCCGGCTTCCCCCTTGACGTTGCTTGTCAGAACATCGCAAAAGGAGATCTTGTGACTCTGGGACAATGCAGCCGTCGTAAATTTGAGTCAGTTGCCCAGCATCTGGATTTTGATCATGTAACCATGGGGATACTGCAATGGTCGGTCATAAGTTACTTTTTTCAGTGCCGTTGTAACTTTGAACGGTCACTAAATGAACTGTTGTAAACTGAGGAGTAACTGCATAACAATCAGTCCTGCGAATGGATCACTGATGGAGGTAAGGAAGGAAAACAGGGTTACAGGAAAACAAATCCCTTAGTTTGGATGGAGCAATGAGAAGGAACAGTTTCTTCACTGAAGTTTTCCTAATTCCATTACGGTATTTTTCGGAGTATAAGACGCACCTTGTCACCCACCCACCCCTAAAAGATCGCGGAAATGTTGGTGCGTCTTATACACTGAATACAGCCATTTTTTGCCTTCCAAAGCCCTGCCCTCGCATCCCATTTTTTGCGAAAAACCAACCATTTTTCGCAAAAATTGAGGCTTTTTTGCCTTCCCCCAGCCCTGCTGATGCCTGTAGAGGGCTGTTGGGGGTTGAGGGAAGGCAAAAACTTTTTTTTCTTACTTTCCTCTTCAAAATCTTGGTCCGTCTTATACATCGGTGCATCTTATAGTTTGAAAAATACGGTACTTCGGGAAATTCCCCACTGGATTCAAGGAGAAGAAGCGAAGTGAAGAAACAGCGAAGAGCTTGTGCCCTTGCAAACTTGACCCAATCCTATTATGCTGTTTTATTTACCGGATTTCTCCATCGTGGCTGCCCAAAGAGCCCGTGAGGATAAAAGAGGACCGAAGCCAAGTGCAATGACAGCAAGGAGGTAGGGCCAAGTCAAAGCTAGGCCCGCCAAGTACAGAGGGACCGTCAGCCAAAGAAGCATCGTAAACTTAAGCCGGGCCAGGAAGAGGAAGGAAGGGAGGAAGGGAGACAAGGGGTTATCCCCTTCCTTTGCATATTAAGTTTTCCATTTTTCCATTTACATAGCATATAATCACATGTATACTATTACATAGCCAACATCATATTGTATTATTAAATGTTTACATCAATTCACCTTACCATCAACTCCCAAATACAATTATTGGCTCCTCTGCTCTCCATACACCATATTTATACTTTATCTATTACTTTCTTCTCCCTCTCTCCTCTCCCTCCCTCCCTCCTTTCTTCCCTCTGTCATCCTTTTCTCTCCTCTACTTCCCCTTCCTTTCTCCTTCTCCTCTCCCCCCTTTCCACTCCTCCTTTCTCTCTTCCTCTTCCTTCCCCTGCCTTCTCTCCTATCCCTCCCTTCTTCCCTTTACCTCCCTCCTCTCTCCCACACTCTTCATCTCATTTACTTGGTGTATTTCAGCTTTTGAGCAAGTTCCATTTTATGTTGATATTTATAATTCCTTTTCAATATACATATTTAATTTTAACGTATATCTTCTTTTTTTTTAAGAAATAGAACAAAAAAGTATACATATATAGTCATTGTGTTTTTAAACACACACACACAAACACTCCAGCCCAATTTTGGCCGAGATGTACATCTGGTTAGAATTCCCAGCCATTCTCATCATTATATTTATATAATTATACATCCTTACAAGCCCCCAATTTGTGATTCTGTCTTTAAATCTCAATAGTTTCCCATTGTAAGTATATTTCACGTTCCCTCTCCATTTTTCCATATCTTGGATTAAATTACCCTTAATGAAAGAAAATGACCTGCCAAAGGACAACTCCTTCCCTATCCAGGGACAGGAATGAGCCAAACTTGAGTGGGATGGGGAGATGCAGGACAGTTCAGTCACTGAAAAATATAATGGAACAATTGTGCAATTGCCGAGTCCCAACTGATCAGCTGGCTCTTCTATTGTTGCCCTACGCAGGAGAAGGGAGCTGGAAAGCAGGTTAATGGGGTGGAGAGCAGTGGTGGGTTTCAAAAATTGTTCAAACCTACTCTGTGGGTGTGTCCTCCTTCGTGGGAGTGGCTTGCCGCCCATGTGACCGGATGGGAGTGGCTTGCCGCCCATGTGACCGGATATGAAGATGCCGACGACACTTGTCAGAACCACCTTAAATTACCTGACACACAGCACTGGCATGCATAAGAATACGATGTAAACTTGTTTTTTGAAAGGCATCTTTGGTTTGCATTAAAACAACTTCAACACACGCAATGTTCTGATTGCACCACAAACGCAGTAGTCATCCTTACCTTTCACAGAGGCACTGAGTTTTATAAATAGGAGCATGATAGTGTAGAATAATCCTATCCAAGGACCAGTGGTGGGTTTCAAAAAAATTTGGAACCTCTTCTGTAGGTGTGGCCTGCTTTCCGGGGCCACTGGTGGAACCTCTTCTAACCGGTTCGGTAGATTTGACGAACCGGTTCTACCGAATAGGTGTGAACTGGTAGGAACCCACCTCTGGTGGAGAGGGAGTGGAGATTTTATAGTATCCTTCCCCTGCCACACCCACCAAGCCATGCCATGCCCACAGAGCCAGTAGTAAAACTTTCTGAATCCCACTACTGCTCGGTAGCCCAAGGAGGAGAAAAAAAACAACAGGTGTCACCTACAACAGACAGTGTAAGGACTGCAACAGCCACTGTGTAGGACAGAGGGGCAGAAGACTGGCAGAGAGCATCTATGAACATCAACTAGCAGTCTGAAAAAATGATGAAGATCCTTAATAACGCAATGCAAGGACCGACTCGATCACAGTTTATCTGGGAAAGTGTGAGCGTCCTAGAACAAGCTACATCCAAAAGTAAATTGGATTGTAGCAAATAGCAAATTCCTGGGAGCTTGGTATTCAGACAAATCAGCCATCGACCGACACACAAAAATAAACCATATTTAAAAACCATTCAAAACAGACAATAAAAAAGCTAAGAAGGAAACAAAAGGACAGCCTCTCCAGCAGCCCACATCCAGATAAGCGGGGATTAACACCAGGCAAAGGATCAAGCAGAAAAACAATTCCCTAATCAAGGAACTACCAAGAAGCAAATCAGACTACCATCAACATTGGCGTGGAAAGTTACTGTATGTAAACAGGGAGCAAATACCACGCTCACTGGCACTGATGAGGTTAGTTGAGTAATGAAACATCGCCCAGAAACAACTAAGAAAAGGAAGAATTTAACAGATGTTATGCGGCAGCTAAAGAATGCTCCCCTAAAACAGGGGTGTCAAACTCGATTTCATAAAGGGCCGCATCAGGGTTGTGTTTGACCTCAGAGGGCGTGGCGGGGGTGGCCAGAGTGGGCATGGCCAGCTCAATGTCATTCATGTTGGGGCGCCTGTGGTGAGCCAAGTACTCTGCCAGCAAAAATGTAGCAACCGACAGCCATGTATGGCTCTCCTGAGCTCCATTTTCACTGGCAGAGGGTTGCGGGAGGCTGTCGTAGCCGAAAATGGAGCTCCGCAGAGCCATGCACGGCCCTCCCGAGCACCATTTTTGCAAGCAGAGGTCCCGCCGGCCAGATCTAAGCACCCCGTGGGCTGGATCTGGCCCGTGGGCCTTGAGTTTGACACCCCTGCCCTAAAACATGTGATGGTGGGAGTGTTGAATCTGAATGACACACTTGTATCACCAACCACACAATCTCACTTGAACGCATTTGTGTGAGCGCAGCCTATTTTTCTTGCATCCTCACATTGCAAAACTGATGGTGGGGGTTGAATTAATGATTCATTTAACAAATGTGGCAAGCAATGTCATAAAATGGGGCAAAAATCAGCTAATAACCATCTTGCTTAGCAGCAGATACAGCAAGATTACCTGTATTCTAATTTTAGCTTTGTTCTAAAACAAAGCTAAAAAAAAATAGTGTTTTAACTTTTTTGGGGGGGTTATGTTTTTATACCACTTTTTAAATGTTTTTATTCTATTTTACTCTATTCTATGTTTTTATTCTAAGCTGCCTAGAGTCACTCAGATGAGATGGGCAGTAGAGGAAAGTGATGGATGGATGAATAAATAAATAAAATCAAAAAAATTGCTTCCACGTTTCAGGAAGTTGGAAAGGAAGGGCAAAACTCAATTAACGAATTCCTCACTTCTGGTCTTCTAAGATTTTCTGGCCAGGTTTATCCTTTGCACTGGATCACGGAAATCAGACGCGAGAACCGAGATCCAGGTGGGTAAAAAGCACATTTCCGAAAGCTTCCAACATCAAGAATTTGGGGGTCGATAAGAGCAATTAGCTCAGCACATCTAAAAAAACACTATATTATTAAAAAGCTGAAAGGTTTGATTTGAGGACCAGAAATGTGAAGAGACTGAAAGAAAAGCGCTCTCTTTTTTTCATGCATCCCGCTAATAAACTATTCACTGTAAAGTGGAAGCAAAATAAATAAATAAAAATAAAACACAGTTTTCTGGCTTTTTCCATGAGAATAGCAACATGTCTAAAAATGAGCTGAAGATCCCGTTTTCCGTGCCGAACACCATCTGTTGACTTAAATGGAGGGGACGAATCGAAGCCACAATCCTCCTGTTTGGATACTCCCACTGAAGGATTAAAAATGGAGCTGTGGGTGTAAAACGTGTCAGTAGGCCCAAGTCGGTTTCTGTGCCACAGACAGACAGTCCTTGACTTACGACCGGTCGCTGTTCAAAGTTACAATGGGGGAGGGTACTTATGATCCAGTTCTGAGGTTCCAATTACTGGGTACCCCACTACTCGGCAACCGTCCTGCATTTATAGTCATATGCAGCATCCCATAGTCACATGGCCTCATTCTACTTATGG
The DNA here is from genome assembly GCF_009769535.1 of Thamnophis elegans. Lineage (NCBI taxonomy): Eukaryota > Metazoa > Chordata > Lepidosauria > Squamata > Natricidae > Thamnophis > Thamnophis elegans. The sequence continues at coordinate 65,646,437 of NC_045550.1, forward strand.
TTTTTGGCAAAACCAGGAAACAATGGGTTCGTTTAACAACGGATGGCTGTTCTGACCGAGGCTTCCCAAGATGAAGCCGACTCTTCGTCCCGATAAAACCCCTTTTATTTAGGTTAAAGGGAATTCCTCTCCAGCAAAGTCCCGGCCAACAGTCTTTCAAGAGATTTCACAACTGCAGGCTTTTATCAGGCTTGGAGAGCTGCCAGGCCGATATCTTCCAAACGCCACTCTGTAGCAGCAATTACTTGGCAAGAAGTCAGGAAGAGATCTTCACCCTATTCAATTGAACTCATTGTCTCCTGCAAACTCCACTCCCCTTTTGCTCTTCTTTATTCCCTATGGGAGGGGCCATTCACCGTCCACCTGTGGCTTTACTTTTGAGTTGACCCTTGTTCTTTAGCTGAACTCTTCTCCTGGCAGCTCTGCGCATGCGCACACTGGGAACAGGCTCCAGCTGATGTCTGACTCCGAAGGCAGCTGAAAACTGGCATATGGCCCTGGCCCCCTCTCTGCCTCCCGACACAGAGCCCTCCTCAGACCCTTCCCCAGACTCCAGGACTGGCCCAGGTTCCTCCCCAACCTCCTCACTGTCTGAGTCTGCCACCAGCTCTGTTGGCCACTGGCGGGCCACAACAGTGGCCGAGAGAGACAATTGGGGAGTTTTGGCTCCAGTTTACAACCTTTCTTGTCACCATCGTTAAGTGAATTGCTGCAGTTGTAAAGTTGGTCACATTAGTTGTTAAAGGAATCTGGTTTTCCCATTGTCTTTGCTTGTCAGATCACCAAAGGCGATCACGTGACCCCCCCCCCCCAAGGGACACTGCAGGTGTCACAAATACGAACCGATTGCCAAGTGGCTGAATTTTCATCCCATGAATTGTGTGGGAATTGTGTGAAGAACGGCCGGAAAGTCACTTTTTAAAACTTTGAATGGTGACTAAACAATGGGTTGTAAACTGAAGATTACCTGTGCTTTCCCCGTGAAAACTCATCTCCTTTTTAAGATTGTCCAAATCCTTGTCCTTTACTTCACTCTTGGTTTTTCTTTTCTTTTCTGACACTCTTTTAACACCCACCTACGTTTTTCTTCTTTACTCCCATATGTTCGAGATATTTTGATGGCAATTTTTGAGACTCAGAGCTTGTCATCCCATATTACGCTGTGCAAGGTTTTAGACTGCTGCAGATGTACTAATGGAAGATCCTGGGCTTAGCGCTGCCTTCTGTTGCTCTATTAGAAGAAAGCAGTCGATCGTTTCCCTTCTTTCGGGTTTGTTTTTATAACCCTGGTTAAAAAAAAGCCGAAAACAGTTAACTGCGGTATCACTTCAGGTGTCCAGGTTAGGGATACAGGCCTGATGTTAAATACTTAAGGGCTTACCAGGAAGTTTAATGCTGTGGTACAGAGCTACACATGCGCAGGACATGAAAAAATTAGTAAAAAACAAGTCGGCAATGGCGACCGGGGAACCGGTTCAGGGGTGTGGCCAGCCTGCCATCCCTACCGGTTTGGCGACCCAGTCCCAATTTCCACTATCGGTTCACTTGAACCAGTGTGAACCGGAAGCAACCCACCTCTGAGGGGAAAAACCCCTAAATACCGTATTTTTCGGAGTATAAGACGCACCTTTTTCCCTCAAAAAAGAGGGTGAAAATCTGGGTGCGTCTTATACACTGAATATAGCATTTTTTGCCTCCCCAAACCCTGCCCCTTCACCAAAATGGCTGTGCATAGCCTTTAGGAGGCTACCAGAGTGCTCCTGGGGACTGGAGAGGGCAGAAATGAGCAAAAAAATGGGCTCTATAAGCCTCCTAAAGGCTATGCATCCCTTTTTTTTGACAAAAAACGGGTCATTATTTTGTGAAAACAGGCCGTTTTTCACTCGTTTTTGCCCCTCCCAGCCCCAGGAGCACCCTACAAGTCTCCTAAAGGTTATTCATACCCATTTCATGAAAATGGGCCCTTTTGGGCAGGTCTGCAGAGTGCAAAAACTGTTTTTTAATTTGCTTATTCAAAATCTTGGTGCATCTTATACTCCGGTGGGTCTTATACTCTGAAAAATACGGTAATCCAGATAGCAAAATGCAATTGTTATATTTTGAAAGAAAAGGAGTTTTTAGTCAGGTAAGTGTTAATAAACACTAGATGTACTTGGGGACCATTTTCCTAGAGTTCCATAGCATCCGGTGTAGAAAATACATTTTGTCCCACATTTAATATGATGGATTAGCGCAGCAGTTCTTGGTTTGACCCAGTTACCCCTTTTCCTAGTCTAAATGTCATTATCACTTCCCCTCCTCCCCTGAAAGACGGTGGCTCTGTGGTTTTACACAAGGGACTCAGCGGCAGCAGACCTGAACTGGACTCATACATAAGCAATATGATCTTTTTAATTTTATTTTTAATTAAATGACAAACAATATTGGAGAGTCGGTTTGGTGTAGGGATTAAGGTGCTGAGCTAAAAACGAGGGAATGGCGAGTTCTAGTCCTGCCTTAGGCATAAAAGTCAGTTGGATGACTTTGAGCCAATCACCAGGAGACTGGGAGTTCTAGTCCCACCTTAGGCATGAAAACTGGCTGGGTGACTTTGGGCCAATCACCAGGAGGCTGTGAGTTCTAGTCCTGCCTTAGGCATGAAAGCCGACTGGGTGACTTTGGGCCAATCACCAGGAGACTGGAAGTTCTAGTCCCACCTTAGGCATGAAAACTGGCTGGGTGACTCTGGGCCAATCACCAGGAGGCTATGAGTTCTAGTCCTGCTTTAGGCATAAAGCAGGACTAGTCAGTTGGGTGACTTTGGGCCAATCACCAGGAGACTGGGAGTTCTAGTCCCACCTTAGGCATGAAAACTGGCTGGGTGATTTTGGGCCAATCACCAGGAGGCTGTGGGTTCTAGTCCTGCCGTAGGCATAAAAGTCAGTTGGGTGACTTTGGGCCAATCACCAGGAGACTGGGAGTTCTAGTCCCACCTTAGGCATGAAAACTGGCTGGGTGATTTTGGGCCAATCACCAGGAGGCTGTGAGTTCTAGTCCCGCCGTAGGCATAAAAGTCAGTTGGGTGACTTTGGGCCAATCACCAGGAGCCTGTTAACCTTCGACATACGACCACAATTGAGGCCAGAATTTATGTTGCTAAGTAAGAAATATTTTGGACATGTAATGCGACACCCAGAAAAATACAGTATCCTTCACTTCATCCTCCAAGGAAAGATTGAAGGCAAATGAGGTCCAGGCAGAAGAAGAACATCATGGCTTCAAAATCTAAGGGACTGGTTTGGACAAAATTCAACAGCACTTTTTCGTGTGGCTGTTGGCAAAAATAGGATTGCCAACATGATCGCCGACGTCCGATGACAGATATGGCACAAGAAGAAGAAGTAAGAAATATGTTAAGGGAGTTTTACTCCATTTTTATGACTTTTCTTGGTACATTTATTAAGTGAATCACTGCAATTGTTAAATTAGTAACATGGTTGTGAATCTGGCTTCTCCATTGACTCTGCTTGTCAGAAGGTCACAAAAGCGGATCACGTGACCCCGGGACACTGTAACTGTCATAAATAGGAGCTCGTTGACAAGCATCCGAATGTCAATCAGGATTCTTCAATGGCCACAGGTGTGAAAAATGGTCGTTAGCCCATCTTTTTCAGTGTTTTCAATAAACGAACTGTTGTAAGTTGAGGTCTATCGTTACAGTCCTAAATCAAGGATTATCTGCAGATTGTGTGTGCATCTTAGCCAGCATGGTCAAAGGCTTATTGAAAACAGGCGGTTTGTTGTGGCCCGCCAGCGGAGCCGGAAGCAGAGTTGGACAGTGAGGAGGTTGGGGAGGAGCATCGGCCAGTCCTGGAGGCTTGGGAAGGCTCGGATGAGGGCTGTCGGAAGCAGGGACAGGGCCGAGGACATCTGACAGTGATCAGGAGCCTACGGAACTAGACAGCAGTGAGGCAGAGGAACAGCTGGAGCCTGTTCCCGGTGTGCGCATGCACTGAGCTGCCAGAAGAAAAGAGCAACTCAGAAATCAGGGTCGACTTGGGAGTAAAGCCACCGGTGAAAGGTGATTGGCCCCTCCCATAGGAAATGAAAGAGGAGCAAAAGGGGAGTGGGCTTTTGCAGGACACAATTCGTTCATTCCGTCATTCGATTAGATAGGAGTATGAAAATCTGTCCGTGAATCCCAGAGACTCTATGCCCAGTCTTTCCTCATTTGGGAAATATTTACATGGCCGCTTTCCAAGATAGATAAGGTCTGTAGTCATAATTACTCCTTTGAAAGTCTGTTTGCCAGGCCTTGCCGAATGTGAAGGAGAGGAATTCACATTTGTTTAATAAAAGGGGTTTTGTCGGGACTCTGCCGCCTGCTTTTCGGGGAAGCCTAGTTTAAGAACAGGTTTAAGAAAATTGTGGCAAAGCACAGAGGCTAAGCTTTACCTAGGAAATCTCTTCTCCCCAAGGCCATTTGAATTTTATCTATTGCATTGGAGTGAGGTGATAGGCTGCTCCGCTCATGGACACTGAACAGCATCCATTCCAACCTTGCAGTGAACTGTGCTTAAAAACTATACCATGAAAAGGAAAGAAATCGATGGCATTACCCAAGCAGCACAGAGGACGGGGGAACAATCATTACAATAATAAAAGCCCAGTGAAGATCACCACATTCCAGCCTCGGAGGCACAATGGAATTACCAGGTTTTAATGACCTTCCTAGAAACTAGGAGGGAAGCCACTGGTAGCTGCCTCTGGGGAAAATGTGACAGCCCCATTAATGAGGAAAAGAAGAAACAAGCAGCATAAAAAGGGTTGGAAGAGACCTTGGAGGTCTTCTAGTCCAACCCCATGCCCAAGGGAAGAGATCCTATATGGGGAGGGGGAGCTAAAAATTAGGGGTGGTTAAATTGTCCTAATCCTTTCCATTACTGGAGGTCTTCTGTGGTTATCCTACTTTTCAAATATTTGCTGAGGAATTTTGTTTGATTGTTGGCTACCTGGAAATCATTGCCGTAGAGTTTGTACCCTAAATACAATAGCAGAGTTGGAAGGGACCTTGGAGGTCTTCTAGTCCAACCCCCTGCCCAAGGGAAGAGATCCTATATGATTCCAGACTTTCTTTGGGCTTGGTGGGATGATGCACAGAATAACAGAGGAGAATAACATAGTTGGAAGGGACCTTGGAGGTCTTCTAGTCCAACCCCCTGCTCAAGCAGGAGACCCTATGCTGTTTCAGACAAATGGTTATCCATTCTCTTCTTAAAAACTTCCACTGTTGGAGCATTTACAACTTCTGGAGACAAGTTCCAATGATTAATTGTTCTCACTGTCAAGAAACTTCTCCTTAGTTCTAGGTTGGTTCTCTCCTTGATTAATTTCCATCCGTTGCTTCTTGCCCTCAGGTGCTTTGGAAAATAGATTTACCCACTCTTTATTGGAAAACTACTATCATATCACCCCTAGGTCTCCTTTTCATTAAGTTAAAGATTCTCCTCGCACATATGTGCTAGTCGTTCCCGACACTAGGGGGCGGTGCTCATCTCTGTTTCAAAGCCAAAGAGCCAGCCCTATCCGAAGACATCTCCGTGGTCAAGTGGCTGGCATGACTCAACGCCGAAGGCGCACGGAACGCTGTTTGCTTCCCACCAAAGGTGGTTCCTATTTTTCTACTTGCATTTTTTTACATGCTTTCGAACTGCTAAATTAGCAGAAGCTGGGACAAGTAACGGGAGCTCACTCCGTTACGCAGCGCTAGGGATTCGAACTGCCAACCTTTCTGATCGACAAGCTCAGCATCTTGGCCATGGAGCCACCACGTCCCTTTCATTAAACTACACATACCCAATTCCTGCAATCATTTTTCATGTATTTTAGCCAAGAATCATCTTTCTTGATCTTCTCTGAACTCCACCAAGGGACTGGCTAGGGAGGAGGGGAATTTGAGGGGACCCAGGATATGGGGTGGAGGTGGTAGCAAAATGGTCTCTTTCCCAAGCTTGCCCAGATGTTTAAGGAGATTCTCACTCATCCAGATCATGGTTGTCTCACAAGTGCTTTTTCAAGGCAACTGGATTTTCTGGATTTTTGTTTTTATTTGAGTAGGAAGTTAGCATCCACTCCTTTCCTAGGAAAATGAGATATTTTAGGAAATATTAAAAGAGCATATTTTCCCTAAAAGGGAGGCAGAAACTTACCCACCCACCCCACAACGTTGTCAATGGGCCATTAAGGCCTGGGTCAGTCTATTCTACATAACAAAGATCTACCTCCTTTAGGCAGAGCCATAATAGGAATCCCCAAAGCCCTTTGATTACATCATCACCCAGCAAGGCTCAACCAAGCTTGGGACTCAAAAGACAGCCAGCCTATAAAGTTAGCTAACAACCCCCCCCTCCCGCCCTCTGGGAGTCTGACCACCAATCAGAGTGCATTTCTTGCACAGGAATGGGAAGCTGTGGGGTGGGGCCCAGAGAGGGCATAAAACCAGGCCACTCTCCGCATCTGTCGCTCTTCCCCCCCCTCCACACAACATCTTCAAAGCATGTGGTCCTGTCCACCATTAAAAACCATCTTTCCAAGCAGCCTCCATGTTTCCAGTGTCTTTCCCCCCACTTGGAACTGAACCCAGATGTGACGTTTTTTCCAAACAAAACTTTGGAGAGTTTTGCAGCAATGGGGGGGGGGGGGAGAAGGAACTGGGGAGGGCGGAATGATGACCAAAAGAAAATAAACATGCATCTTTCTCCCTTCCTGGGGCATGTGGACGGTAAACGCGTGCATGCGTGTGCCTGCACATACACAGGCATGCACACTCCGCTGCCTCTCCCTCTCCCCCCCCACCGCCGCAAATTCAATATGGTTGCCGCAGCTCAATTAACATCCCCAAGAAAACCTGCCTTGTCCCTCCCTCCCCCCCTCACCTAGTCAATACCGCCAGTCAGGGATGGGGGTTGCCATGGAAACAGGGAGAGCCGGCCTAGTGGATTTTTTTTAAATTTCCCCCAGGAAAAGCCAGGAAACCTCCAGCTAATGAGATGTAAATTGGGAAAAGGGGGGGGGGAGAAAAAAGTGGGGAACATTTTTATTTATTTATTTGGCTTGTCAAACGCGTACATGATAACAGGGATAAGTATAAACGAAGTTGGACAACTGGGAGAAAATGGCGGGGGGGGGAAGGACAAATTGCACCCCCTTCAAAAAAAAAAAGGCTTGGGAGGGCACTTTTTGGGGGGCAGATCCATAGCTGGGTCCTTCCTGCTCTGAATCCCTTGTCTGGGGGGGCTGCCAGGCGCTTCCCTGGGGCTGCACCCTTCGCCAGGAAACCTTAAAGAGGCCTGATTGGAGTGAAAGGCCCGCCATCTGCAAGCTGCTATTTGTGACAGAGAAGCGTTGCCGTGGCAACAGCGGGCAGCTGTGCTTTGTTTTGATGGCGGTGCAAGGCCGGGGGGGGGGGGGAGAAAGGGGGGGTGACGAGAGGAAGCGGGCATGCTTTTTTGGCATGGAGGGAATCTCTTCGAAACGAGGACGGTCCCGCAGGTGCATCAAACCCGCTGGGCTTCCTTGCCAGCCCTGTAAAGTGTATTTTATTTATTTTATGACATTTTTATTGGCTTGGGATGATGGATCCGGTCCCCATTTTTCTGTCGGGGAAACTTGCTCAACAGGTGCCCTGGTATAAAGAGCTTCCGAGCTCAACTTCTGGAAGGGCACCGGAATCGGTCGGCCAAACTTTTCCCGCTGCCAAAATGATGCCAAGCCAGGAATGGCCCAGGCGATCTCCAGCAACAGGGCAGCTCGGATCTCGTTGTCGCTTCCCAGTGTTGTGCCAAGAGGAAGAAGCTGGGCTCTGGGCAGGGGGGCTTCCATGTTCCCTGTTGGGCTCAAACAAAAAAGCCAATGCAATCCTAAGTTTCATGAACAGGGGCTGCCATGAAGAGAAAGGGGGTCAGCCTATACTCCAAAGCACCTGAGGGCAGGACAAGAAGCAATGGGTGGAAACTAATCAAGGAGAGAAGCAACCTAGAACACAGGAGAAATTTCCTGACAGTTAGAACAGTTAATCAGTGGAACTACTTGCCTCTAGAAGTTGTGAACACTCCAACACTGGAAGTTTTTAAGAAGATGTTGGATAACCATTTGTTTGAAATAGTATAGGGTCTACTGCCTAAACAGTGGGTTGGACTAGAAGACCTCCAAGGTCCCTTCCAACTCTGTTATTCTATTCTATTCTACTCTATTCTATTCTAATTCTAATCCTATCCTATCCTAGCCTAGCCTATCTTATTCACGTGAGGTAGTAATACCGCTCTATAAAACCTTAGTAAGATCACACTTAGAATACTGCATCCAGTTTTGGTCACCACACTATAAAGAAGATGTTGAGACTCTAGAAAAAGTGCAGAGAAGAGCAACCAGGATGATCAGGGGACTGGAGGCTAAAACATATGATTAATGGTTGCAGGAACTGGACATGGCTAGTCTAGTGAAGAGAAGGACCAGGGGAGACATGATAGCAGTCTTCCAATATTTGAGGGGCTCCCACAGAGAGGAGGGGGGGGTCTACCTATTTTCCAAGGCACCCAAAGGCCAGACAAGGAATAATGGATGGAAACTGACCAAGGAGAGATTCAACCTGGAAATAAGAAGGAACTTTCTGACAGTGAGAACAATCCACCCATGGAAGAGAAGTTGCCTTTGGAAGTTGTGGGAGCTTCATCACTGGAGGCTTTCAAGAAGAGATTGCTTGGATGGGGGGTTGGACTGGATGACCTACAAGGTCCCTTCCAACTCTTGTTATTCTAAATACTTCCTAATCCCAAATTCAAGTAGCCCTCGACATACAATCATTTGTTTAGTGACCATCTGAAGTTACAACAGCATTGGAAAAAACGACTTATACTACTTGCATGTCAGTGCTTCTGTGATGAAATGATCTGTTGGTGACATCTTCGTTGCCCAGGGAACGCCCAGTTGGGGGCTCCTTCTGTTTCCCGTGAAGAGACCATTTTTCATACTTATGACCGCTGCAGCATTCCCATGGTCATGTGATCAAAATTTGGATGCTTGGCAATCGGTTCGTATTTATGACGGTTTGCAGGATCTCGTGTGTGTGTGTGTGACGTGATCCCCTTTGGTGACTTTTTGGCAAGCCAAGTCAATGGGGAAGCCAGATTCACTTAACAACCGTGTTACTAACTTAACAACTGCAGTGATTCACTTAACAAAAAAGCAGTAAGAAAGATCATAAAACGGTGGCAAAATTCACCTAAAACTTTATCGCTTATCAATGGAAAATTCCAATGGAAAGGCTGGCTGGGGAATTCTGGGAATCGAAGTCCACACCTCTTAAAAGTTTGAAAAATACCGCTGAAAATGATCAAGAAAAAATGATCATGAAAACCACCATGTGGTGGTTTAGGAGAAAGAAAAAGAAATTAGGGGAAAGAAGGAAAAGAATTAAAACTGGGACTTTTGGGAGCCCAAGAGAAAGCGGTTAAAAGAGATGAAGAAAGGGAAAAAGAATTACAATCAGTAGACTAAAGAGAATAGTAGTAAGATTGTCATTGTGGTGTAACTAATTAAGAAATAAAGAAATGATAGTGTTAATTGTAGAAAAAAATTGAAAGAAATGTTCTCTAGGCTTAAATTGAATTAGAGAATGTATGCTGTTTATAGCCAAATATACCAATGGGGAAAATAAGAAAGGTAACTTTGAAGGGGCAATTGAAGATATGGCTCCTGCATTAAGACAAAATAATCATAAAGATGAAAAATAATGGAAGAGAAGAATTTGGCAGAAAGTGAAAACGAAACTGTGACGCAAAAAGGACTATGTAAATGAGAGGAGGTAAAAGACCCGGACAACTTTTCGTTCCTATAATATGTATAATTTGTATTAAAAAAAAAACAAAAACCTTGAATACCATGTGGGTAGCATTTCATCTACCAAGGATCCATAGCACTAACCTCAATTAATACTTGGTCCACAAGTATCTTGGCTTCTTGGGAGACATTCCAGAGGTCTTTTTCTTCCACCATGATGGAATCTAGAAAGCCTTTCTCCAAGACCACGTCAAAGCTTCCGTCCGTGAAGGTCAAGAACCGGGCATCCATTACCGCCCAATGCAAGCCGGAACAATGCGCGTAACGGTCTTGCATCCTTGAAATGCACACAGCGGAATAATCTATGTTGGTGATGTCTGTGTATCCAAGCTGGAAAAGGTCGTAACTCAGGGCACTGTTCCCACAACCTGCAGAAGACACATTAGTGAGTTGGTTATTCTCAAGGATTTCCCAGCGGGCAATCGGTCAGCAAGCTGGGAGCGTCAGCCACTCTTATCTATAAAGTCAGATATTTAAAAGAATAACAGAGTCGGAAGGGACCTTGGAGATCTTCTAGTCCAACCCCCTTCTCAAGGAGGAGAATGCCATTTCAGACAAATGGTTGTCCAACATCTTCTTAAAAACTTGCAGTGTTGGAGCACCTACAACTTCTGGAGGCAAGTTGTTCCACTGATGAATAGTTCTCACTGTTAGGAAATTTCTCCTTAGTTCTAGGATGGTTCTCTTGGTTAATTTCCGCCCATTGCTTCATTTGCCTTCTGGTGCTATGGAGAATAGCTTGACTCCCTCTTCTTTGTGGCAACCCCTCAAGTATTGGAATATTGCTATCATGTCTCCCCTAGTCCTTCTTTTCATTAAACTAGACATACCCAGTTCCTGCAACCTTCCTTCATATACTTTAGCAATAGCAGTTAGACTTATATACCGCTTCATAGGGCTTTCAGCCCTCTCTAAGTGGTTTACAGAGTCAGCATATCGCCCCCACAGTCTGTGTCCTCATTTCACCCACCTCGGAAGGATGGAAGGCTGAGTCAACCCTGAACCGGTGAGATTTGAACAGCGGTTGAACTGCTGAACTGCAGTCAGCTGAAGTAGCCTGCAGTGCTGCATTTAACCACTGCGCCACCTCGGCTTTTTTAGCCTCCAGCCCTTTAATTATCTTTGTTGCTCTTCTCTGCACTTTTTCCTGAGTCTCAACATCTTTTTTTTATAATATGGTGAGTGGATCAAGCATATGGGATTGCAAAAGAATCACACTGAAAAATTAGAACAAGTAATACTATTCCAGATGTCAAGGAACGGTTGCCAGAAATCTGGGAATCTATGTTTTGGAAAAAAAAGACAATGTTTTCTACTGATATTTTCAAAGGATGCAGCAGTATGCGTTATTCTGGCAGAGATCTGGCTATATTTTATGGTAATATTTTGTACATATTATAGTAATGTATTATTAGTAAAGCAGAAACTATTAGTAAGTTACAAAATATAATGTAGATTTCTCCTCCCGCAATTTTTTCCCCTCGTTCTTCCCTTGTTTGTATTTTTAGATTGTTTGAGGTTTTCTCTTTTCTAATTTTTTTTTTGGGGGGGGGGGATGGAGGGAAATTAGGCTTGAAGATTTTGTCAATTGCATAATATTTTTAGACAGGCAGACCAAAAGATATGTTAAAAACTCAGGTATTTGTTTCATGCCAGTCCAATGATCTCATTAGCCTCCCTACAAGAAATGCTATTAAAACACAGCTCCTGGGTTTAAAAAAAAAACCCCAACCAAATAAAAAGCTTTTGTACATAAGAGACTGAAAGTCTCAGCTCACCCTGAAATATTTGTATTTTAGATGGCATTCTTGTCTTCGGTAACGTCGAACTGTTCAAGAATTTGAATTTCAAAAATTCAACTGCCAAGGGTGTTAATACTGTGAATGCACCGACAGTGGGAGTCCCAGATGTGCTTTTTTTCAGGAGGCAACTGGACTTGTTTTTTTTCTTTTTTTTCTTTCCTTTTTCCATATATTTTTATTATTTTTACATTTAAAACAATGCAGTACCGCGAAGTTGGAGTGACTATACATTCACATTATATACAGCTAGTCACAACTATTTACAATTAGCCTACTTAATACATTATCAATCCTTCTGTCCAACCACAGTATATACAGTTTATTCCCGGGTGAGGGCCTTCTCTGTGGCAGCTCCGGCCCTCTGGAACGAGCTCCCCGCAGGGATTCGGACCCTCACCTCTCTCCAGGACTTCCGAAAAGCCGTCAAAACCTGGCTTTGTCGGCAGGCCTGGGGGTGATGAGTTCCCTCCCCTCTTGACATGTATGGTTGTGCGACTGTTGCCTACTTTTATTATTTGTATTGTGTCTTTTATGTTCCCCCTTTTTTCCCCCTTTGAATTGTTCGCCGCCCTGAGTCCTCCCGGAGAAGGGCGGCATACAAATAATAAAATACCAATACCAATACCAATTCCAGTCTTGTCCCCTTGTCTTATACCAGTCATAAAATCTGTTCCAGACTTCAAAATATTCTGATTCCTCTTTATTTTTAAGTTCAAGAGTGAGCCTATCTGCATCCGCACAGGCCAACACTTTTCTGACTATATCTAGCTCTGATGGTGTATTTTCTTTGAAGACGTTTCACTTCTCATCCAAGAAGCTTCTTTAGCTCTGACAGGGCAGTGGGGAATGGAATCCTGTCGGAGCTGAAGGATGAGAAGCAAAATGTCTTCAAAAGAAAAGGAAAAAAAACAAGAAAGTCCAGCTGCTTCGTGAAAAAAGCAACTCTGGGATAACCATGACCTGGAATAACCGAGAATCTCTACAGACTTCCAACACTGGGAGTTTCTAAGAAGAGAATGGGCAACCATTTGTCTGAGATGGTGTTTCCTGCCTGAGCAGGGGGTTGGACTAGAAGACCTCCTGTGGTCCCTTCCAACTCTTGTTATTCTGTTATTAAAAACAACGAACAGTCAAAACTCTGAACTAGGATGGTGTTTTTTTTCCTCCTGGAACTCTGAACGCCTCTGAGCATGTGCAGAGTGCATGCATCAAATGCAGAGGGCCTTTCCTGAGAATCTCTCTCTCTCTCTCTCTCTCTCTCTCTCTCCCTCTCTCTCTTCCTCCTGGTTAAACCAGGCTCAGAGCGAGAGGCATTTCTGCTTCTGAGGGCAGAATCCACCACCCTGCTTGCTTGCCCAATTCCAGATGTGCCCCGTTTAAATTTGTACTCTTTTAAACATTTCCTTGCGAAGGTTTTATCCAAAGAAACGCGAGTGGCAGGACAGCCAAGGGTGGGAAAGAGAGGGAAAAACGGGGCAGAGTGGGTGCTGCAGATCACAATTAACCTAATTAGGGAGGAAACAGCGGTTAATGCGTGGGTTGCAATAAGCACTTTAATTACTTTTGCAGAGAGCTTGGAAATTCATACGTCTGGCACCTTCTCGGAGGGAGAGAGAGAGAGGCACAGACAGAGCCCTGGCATTTAAAGAAAAGATACCTGGATCAACTTGATCCTTGGATTCTTGACCTAAGGCAGTGATGGTGAACCTTTTGGGCACTCAGTACCCAAACCGGAACGCATGCACCAGAGTGCCGGAAACCCAAAGACCAGCTGGCCAGTGGCGAATCTAGGGGACGTGTGCCAGAGGTGGCACACCGAGACCTCTCTGTAAGCATGCGCACTGTTGCCAGCTTCTCTTCAGATTTCTTCAGGTTTCCAGTGCTCCGGAGAACGCATGGGTGCTGGCCAGCTGGTCTTCGTGAGCCCCAGAGCGCTGGAAACTCAAAGAAAGCAGAAGAGCAGCTGGCGATGGCACACATGCCCACAGAGAAGGCTCTGCGTGCTACCTCTGGCACACACACCATAGGTTTGCCATCACAGAGCTAAGGGATTCCCCCCCCCTCCCGCTCACCTCCTGGAGGATGATATGCAACCCAGTGGTGGGATTCAGCCGGTTTGCACCTATTTGGGAGAACCGGTTGGTAACTTTCTAAGCAGTTGGGAGAACCGGTTGTTGGAAGAAACCTCATTTTGTTTTTTTCCACTTTACAGGGCTAATCCTGTAAGGAAGGCAGAAAGGAAACATTCTGGTGTTGTTTCTAGCCTGATCTTGATTGCCCTGCTTACAGAAACTGCCTCTCCGGTTAACCCTTATGACATTGTAACCGCTAAGGTGAAACACCCATCAACATGAATGATGTTGAGTTGGCTATGCCTACCCAGTCCCATGACCACCAAGCCCCACCTACCCTGCTGGTCATTAGGGCAGAGAACCGGTTGTTAAATTATTTGAATCCCACCACTGATGCAACCCCCAAAACAATATGCAGAAGAACCGTGGTGTATACGGATGTGGTGCTGAATGCTCTTGCTTTTTGCTTTGTAACTTTCTGGTGCTCCTGAACGGCGAGAGCAGCTGGCTCTTTGGTGTGGCCACCAAAGGACACATCCAACCGGGGAATCCACTCCCCCCAAACCAAGGAGAGATTTAAAAAAAAGAGGCTTAATGCACTGTGCAAAGCAGGAACTGGCCAGGAGCCATCGGCCTATGAAAATAGCAGAAAGCTGCAGCTTTTAGCATAATCCCTGCTACAAATTCCATCATTTCTCCAAGACCAGAAACGGTCAGAACGCTTCTCTTCTGCTTTGCAAACCAGGGTTTACCTTCCATGCTCAGTCCACGTTTCACACACACACACACACACACACACACACACACACACACACACACACACACCAGGATTCTGTTCTGACCAAGGCTTCCCAAGAGCATAAAACAAACTCCTTGTCCCGACAAAACCCCCTTTTATTAATTGACAGTGAATTCTGCTCATTCACACCCAACAAAGTCTTTCAAGGGAGGATTTACAGTCACAGACCTTATGTGTCTTGGAGAGCTGCCAATATCTGCAAAACTTGGCAAGGAGTCTCGGAGAGTCATGAACCAATGAAGCAAACTAATTCTCTCCTGCAAACTCCACTCCCCTTTGGCTCCTTTATTTCCTCTGGGAGGGGCCATTCATCGTCCAGCTGTGGCTTTACTCCCAAGTCGACCCGTTCTTACTGTTCCCTTCGCCTGGCAACTCTGCCCATGCGCACGCTGGGAACAGGCTCCAGCTATTCGTCTGCCTCACTGACGTCTGACTCTGAAGGCAGCTGATAACTGTCAGACGGCCCTGACCCCCTCTCTGCCTCCGACCCAGACCCCTTGTCAGAGCCTTCCCCAGACTCCAGGACTGGCCCAGGTTCCTCCCCAACCTCCCCACTGTCCAAATCTGCTGCCAGCTCTGCCGGGTGCTGGTGGGACCACAGCAGATTCATTAGGAAATGTCTCGTCCATTCAGATCTGATTCTCAGTGGACACATCCAAAGACTTTCCTCGGTTCATGTTTGCTGTTTTTCTCATGTTTTGGTACATTAAAAAAATTAGGTACTCTCTGACTTATAACTACAATTGTGCCTAACATTTCTGTTGCTAAGCGAGACAGTTGTTAAGTGAGTTTTGCCCCGTTTTATGACCTCTCTTGTCCCAGTTGTTAAGTGAACCACAGCAGTTGTTAAGTTAGTAACACAGTTAATTTAACCTAGAACTAAGAACTAGAAGAACCTAGAACTAAGAACTAGAAGAACCTAGAACTAAGAACTAGAAGAACCTAGAACTAAGAACTAGAAGAACCTAGAACTAAGAAGAAACTTCCTAACAGTGAGGACAATTAACCAGTGGAACAGAAGTTGCCTTCAGAAGTTGTGGATGCTCCATCACTGGAGGCTTTTAAGAAGAGACTGGACAGCCATTTCTCTGAAATTGTATAGGGTCTCCTGCTTGAGCAGGGGGTTGGACTAGAAGACCTCCAAGGCCACTCCCAATTCCGTTGTCCTATGTTCTATGCTCTGAATCTGGCTTCCCCATTGACGCTGCTGGCCAGAAGGGGATCGCAGTGACCTCAGGACACTGCAATCATCATAATCATGAGTCAGTTGCCAAGGCTCTGAATTTGGAACATGTGACCCTTGGGATGCTGCAACGGTCCTAAGCGTGGAACTTTTTCAGTGTCGCTGTAACTTTGAACGGTCACTAAACAAATGGTTATAAGTCCGGGGCTCCAGTCTAGTAATTCTCAATCATTGCAATCTGGAAGATATATGGATTTTACTTCCCAGAATTCTGGAGGTTGAGGTCCCCCGATCTTGTAATTTATTTTTACTTATTTTATTCTTTATTTATATCCCACCTCTTATTATTGTTTACACATAACTCAAGGCGGCCAGCGCATCCAACCTGCCATTCTCCTCCTATTTCTCCCACAACGACGACCCCCCCTGTAAGGTGGGATGGACTGAAAGTGACTGGTCCCATCAACCAGCTGGCTTTCATGACTAAGGCGGGACTCAAATTGATGGTCTTTTGATTTCTAGTCCAGTGCCTTAACTCACTAGACTGGGGGTGGCAACCAGGACTTGCGGACTTCAACTCCCAGAATTCCCCAGGCAGGAATTCTGGGAATTGAAGTCTGCAAGTTGTAAAGGGGCCAGAGTTGCTCATCTAAGCAATAGCCCAATGTTAGCAAACCTTTTCTGCACCAGAATGCGTGTGCGGGAACATGCACGCGTGCAGGCTGGCCAGCTGGTCTTCGCACATGTGGGAGTGCTGGAAACCGGAAGAGTAGCTACCCGGTGTGCACGTGCATGCCAGCCAGCTGCTTTTCTGTCTTCTAGCACGCAAATGCACGCTAGACAGTTGGTCTTCGCGCATGCGCACAGGAAACAGGAAGAGCAGCTTCCCGGTGCGCATGCATGCACCAGACACTTGGTCTTCCGGTTTCCGGTGTTCTTGCGTGTGCGAAAACCAGCTGACCAGTGTGCATGCGTGTGCCGGAACCCGGAAGAGCAGCTGGCAACGTGCCCAGAGAGAGGGTTCTGCATGCCACCTCTGGTATGTGTGCCACAGGTTCGCCATCATGGGAATAGCCCAAACTGGCTCTTATCTATACTTGCTAAAGTTAAAAAAAAAAATGGTTTAATGAACCACCGTATTTTGTTTTTTAAAATTCTGCCATCTGAGAGCAAACCAGAGCTGATCTTGCTTCGCTTCCAAAAGCAGCCCAGGTTGAAGATGGAAAGGCTGCCAGCATATGTGAGTGTATGTGGAGGCAGGGATAAAAATATCTTAATTATAATGCCATCAGCAAGGGGGGTGAAAAAACTCTGAGCCATCACTGACAACCTCTCCGTGTGTGTGTGTGTGTGTGTGTGTGTGTGTGTGTGTGTGTGTGTCTGTGTGTGTGTGTCTGTGTGTGTGTGTGTACGTGTATATATATTGTGTCACAACCCCTGGTATGCCCAAATATTTATCAGCAAAATTGCAACACACACACACACACACACACACACACACACACACACACACAAACATAAAACCAACGCTTGAGGATATGATGGCTTTTAAGCTACCCATTTGATGCAAGAGCAAAAGAAACATAAAACTGTCCTTGGGCAAGCAATATTGTCTGATACGGCCCCCACCAAATAGGACCATTTCCAAAGCTTGTCCCTGGATCGGGCCCCAAAAAGTGGATATTCAACTGATATTCAAATGGGGGCATGTTATGTATATAGGTCTGTGAGGGCAAGCAGCTGGCACACAGAGCCCTCTCTACGGGCACAACAGCCATCGCCCCAGCTCAGCTCCACTGCGTATGCACGCACACCTCCCGTGCATGCACAGGGGACGGGGCGCATGCTTGAGGGGCACATGCGTGAGGGGGGGGGAAAGAACCCACCCTCGCGACCCATTTTTGCTCCCAGAAGGCTGCAAGGAGGCCTACAAGGCCCAAAAGGGACATGCAAGGGGGGGCTGGGGGGTTGCACGTTCATTGCGGGTGCTTTTGGCATGCGACACAAAGGTTATCCATCCCTGATATAGTTAGTCCTTGACTTACGACCATAAGTGAGGCCAAAATTTTTGTTGCTAAGCTGGGCAGTTGTTCAGTTTTACCACCTTTCTTGCCACAGTTGTTAAGTGAATCACTGCAGTTGTTAAGTTAGTAACACGGTTGTTAAATGAATCTGGCTTCCCCACTGTCTTTGCTTGTCAGGAGGTGGCAAAAGGAGACCTCATGACCCCGGGACGCTGCAACCATCATACATATGAATAGCAATAGCACTTAGACTTATATACTGCTTTACAGTGCTTTGCAGCCCTCTCTAAGCGGTTTACAGAGTCAGCCTCTTGACCCCAACAATCTGGGTCCTCATTTTGCCTACCTCAGAAGGATGGAAGGCTGAGTCAACCTTGAGCCTGGTGACATTCGAACTCTAGACTGTGGGCAGAATTTGCTAGGAAGGAGGGAGAGAGGGAGGAAGAAGGAAGGAAGGAAGCCACAAAGAAGGAAGCAAGGCAGGCAGGCAGGCAGGAAGAAGGGAAGGAGGCAGGAAGGCGGCAGGAAGGCAGGCAGGCAGGCAGGGAGGGAGGGAGGGAGGAAGAAGGGAAGGAGGCAGGAAGGCAGGCAGGCAGGCAGGGAGGGAGGGAGGGAGGAAGAAGGGAAGGAGGCAGGAAGGCAGGCAGGCAGGCAGGGAGGGAGGGAGGGAGGAAGAAGGGAAGGAGGCAGGCAGGCAGGCAGGCAGGCAGGGAGGGAGGAAGGAAGGAAGGAAAGAAGGAAGGAAGAGCACTAGCATTTATATATCGCTTTCCAGTGGTTTCCAGCCCTCTCTAAGCGGTTTACAGAGTCAGCATATTTGCCCCCCAACAATCTGGGTCCTCATTTTACCCACCTTGAAAGGATGGAAGGCTGAGTCAACCAGAAGGAAGGGAGGGAGGGAGGGAGGGAGGGAGGGAAGGGGAGTAGCAATAGCACTTATATACCACTTCACAATACTTTACAGCCCTCTCTAAGCGGTTTACAGAGTCAGCCTCTTGACCCCAACAATCTGGGTCCTCATTTTGCCTACCTCAGAAGGACAGAAGGCCGAGTTAACCTTGAGCCTGGTGAGATTCGAACTGCCAAATTGCAGGTAGCTGGTGATCAGCAGAAGCAACCTGCAGTACTGCACTCTAACCACTGCGCCACCGTGGCTCATCAGTTGCCAAGCTTCTGAATTTTGATCACACGACCATGGAGATGCTGAAACTGTCGTGTGAAAAACGGACGCAAGTCACTTTTTTTCAGTGCCCTTGTAACGTAGCTGTCACTAAACGAACTGTTGTAAGTCGAGGACCACCTGCAATGCCTGGGCAAGGTCGTTTTCGTTCCTTGCTCCGAGCAGGCGAACTTTCAAAATCTCAAACTTCCACCGTGATGCGTAATTGGGAGACCTGAGGCCTCCTCACCTCTCTCAGCTTCACCTGGAGAGCCTTCCTGCCACTTTCTAACCAAGGATGCATCTCCCCTTAATCACAGATCAGACAGACGGGGCCGCCTAACAGGATCAGGGAATTAGTCCGCATTAATCCCAGAGTGCTCAGAGGACGAAGCCTCTCTCTCTCCCTTGATCAGATTAAGGAAGGTCCGAGCTAAAAGCCTAGAGCAAAATAATCAGATTAAAAAGATAAACCACTCTAGGTCAAATCGTGGATCGTGGCGCTGTGCTCAGGCTGGTGGGAGTTCCCAAACCAGTGAAAGTCCTGTTTGATTTTGGTTTCTCTCTCTCTCTCCCTCCCTCCCTCTCTCTCTCTCTCTCTCTCCTCTCTCTCTCTCTCTCTCTTTTAAAAAAGCTTAGAGATCCATTAGAGGCAAGAATCTCAGGAAACCAAACAACGGGATCAGAATCCTTTCTAGGAAGGAGGGAATGTAGGAGAGAAGGAAGGGGGGAAGGAAGGAGGAAAGGAAGGGGGAAAGGAAGGAGAGAAGGAGAAAAGAAAGGAGGGAAGGAAGGAAGGAAGGAGAGAAGGAGGGAAGGGGAAGGAGGGAGGGAAGGAAGGGGAGTAGGAGAGAAGAAACGAGGGAAGGAAAGAGGGAGGGAGGGAAGAAGAAGTAGGACCGTTGTAAGATAAGATGGATCTATGGGATGTTAAAAAAGCAATCTTCAAGTATATTGTCAACAATAGGGAAAAATTGTTATAAATGCATATTATTAATAACAGTTATGAGATCATATAATTGTGAATGTATATATGAAATTGATAAAATTTTTAAAAAAAGAAAAAGAATCCTTCCTAGGAAATCGGAGACACAACCGAGCTGCTCGGGAAGCCCAATCCGCATAACGAAGGACGGTGCCCAAGGACAAATAAACTGGAGGAGTGGTTTCCTTTATAGCAGAGGTCCACAAGCCCCGATCCGTGGACCCCGTGTCCGGGTCCGTCTGGGAAAACCTTGAATCTGAAACCTTCCGGGATTTCCCCACCCAAAAGAAAGTGAAAGTCCCTTCCCCTGCACCCACATGTCCATCACATGGTCCAATCAGGCACCGTCCCCAACTGGAGATGCCTCCCAGTCACGCCATTCCAGGTGCAGGGCAGGATGACCTTGACTCCCAGAGAAAAGAATGCTGTTATGGCTAGATGTCCTTGCAATTCCATGTAACCTCCCTCTCCCTCCCAGTTTACCACTGCACTAAGTGTGGCAGCCCGAAGATCCAAAGAAAAAGTTGGCCTCCAGGCCTGACAGCCGGTCCCAGTCTGTCGGCCTGTTAGGAACTGGGTCGCGCAAGCAAGCGAAGCTTCATTTGCGCACGTGCAGGATCAAGGTAGCACGAGAAACTATCCCTCCCTCCCATCTACCCGCTCCATGGGGAAATTGTTTTCCGTAAAACTGGTCCCTGATTTAAAAATCGGTTGGGGGCTACTGCTTTATAAACAGTCCTTGACTTATGACAGTCTGTCCATTACTATCGTAAGTCGCTATTGTGGCCGGCCAGGAGCCAGCGGAATTGGTGGCAGATTCGGACAGTGAGGAGGTTGGGGAAGGAACATGGGCCAGTCCTGGTCTCTGGGGAAGGCTCTGATGAGGGCTCTGTGTCGGAGGCAGAGAGGGGGCCAGGGCCGTCTGACAGTTATCAGCCGCCTTCAGAGTCGGACATCAGTGAGGCAGACGAACAGCTGGAGCCTGATCCCAGTATGCGCATGCGCAGAGCTGCCAGGAGAAGGGAACAGCTAAGGAACAAGGACTGACTTGGGAGTAAAGGCACAAGTAGACAGTGAATGGCCCCTCCCAGAGGAAATAAAAGAGGAGCGAAAGGGGAGTGGAGTTTGCAGGAGACAATTAGTTCAATTCATTAGGGTGAAGATCTGTTCCTGACTTCTTACCAAGTACTTGCTGCTACAGCATGGTGTTTGGAAGATATCGGCCTGGCAGCTCTCCAAGCCTGATAAAGGCCTGTAGTTGTGAAATCTCATGAAAGACTGTTGGCTGGGACTTTGCTGGAGAGGAATTCCCTTTAAACTAAATAAAAGGGGTTTTATCTGAATGAGGAGTCGGCTTCATGATCTTGGGAAGCCTCAGTCAGAACAGTCGTGACGGTTTTGAAGTGGGCCACCCACACGACCAACCCAATTCCACAGCCTTTTTGCGATGGTCACTAAACAGCACCACAGTTATAAAGCGACTGCCGCCGTTGTTAAGCAAATGCGGGGGTCGTTAAGGGAAACCAATTGTTCACTATGGGGTGTTTTTTTGCTGAAAACCAGATGCAAATTTTGGATTTCGGCAAACATCGTAAAAGCTGCCCGCCGGATGCCACACACAGTTGGAACTGTGGGCTGGTTGAAGAATCATGAGATGACGTGACTTTGGGGCGAGCTGTTGGCACTTCGGAACTGGGCTGCAAGTCCTTCTGGGGAGGGCCGTTGTAACTTCAAATGTCTGCTAAGCAACCGGTCGCAAATCGAGGACTACCTGTGCTTTAAATCAGAGGTCTCCAACTTTGGCCACTTTAAGACTTATGCACTTCAACTCCCAGAAGTTGAACTCTTAAAGTGGTAATGGTTGGGGGGGCCCTGATTTAAATATCAAGCTTGGAGTCAACACACATTAATTTTCAATCAATTATTTCAATTGTTTACTAGCTGATAACTGGCATCGTCCGGGTATTTATTTATAGGGAGAAAATCTATGGACCAAACGTAATTTCTAATGTTGGATTTTCCCCCTTACCAGAGGGAGCCTCCTTGTGGAGTACTGTGAAGCCGTTACCATGGTAACTCCCCTGGGCTGCACAGTAGAAGCCATTTTAAGACACAACAGGCTGTATCTTAACAGAACACACACCCTGAGAGGGTGTTAGGGGTGTCTTACCCCCACAGTATTTGTTTCCAGGGAGTAAGTCATCTGTGTACAAAGTTTACTTGAAATTGCTCGAGGAGTTCCAAACTTATGCCGGAACATACACACATACACACACACAATTTCCAAGTATTAAATATTGCGTATTTATTTCAAGGAAGTGGAAGGGGGAAGAAGTCTGAATTTTCACAATACTACTTTTAAGGGAATACGATTTTACAGGAATCATGTCTGAAATTCTGGATTAAACCTCTGAGCCATATATATATATATATATATATATATATAATATATATAAAAGTTAACGGACACACCATTTGCTGGTAAATACTAAAATAGGTGTATTTTTATTAGTGAGACACGGGCCAAGCTGACGCAAATATTTAAGGCTTGTGAATTAGCAATCTGCATATCATTCTTTATGGCAGATGTCAAAGCACCCTTGGTGAACAAATTATCCCCCTTCCACAATACACTTCGAAGAGCTGTGGGTGAAGAAATCGGAGCCAGATTTTAAAATAATCCTGACACAAGCTCAAATCACGTGTACAGCGAAGAACAAGCAAAGCAAAAACACCACACCAGGAAGGTGTGTGTGTGTGTGTGTGTGTGTGGTTTGCGGTCCTTGTGTGGTTTTTTACCATTTCTCATTTTCTCAGTTGCAATAAACCCAGAGGTGAAATCCACATGTCCATTTTTCCATTTTGATTTTTCGATTCCTCCCTCCACAAAGAATTAAATAAATAAATAAATAAATAAATAAATAAATAAATAAATAAATAAATAAATAAATAAATAAATTTTTGGGGTGGGGGTGGGGTTTTTCCCAAATTCTTAGTGAGTGATATGAGAGCTTGCTTTTTTTTTAACCCTTTGCTTTTATACCCAAAGCAGAATATAGCCTTGGTGTGATATACCGCAGTTTTAAGAAGTTTAAAAGCATTGGAAATGGAAAACAAGTAGCTAGTCCTCATGTTGTAGAAACTAAGGCAGAAATCCAAAGGCGGTTTCTCCTTTCTGTTCACTTATCAAAAGTAAGTTCAGGAGCCAGTCAGACTAATTCTTCCATATTTGTAAGTGTGTCCTTATCGTATCTATGATGAGAACAGATTAATTAAGATCAAATTTAGTTTAAAAAACCATTGGAAGGAATGAGTAGAACAGATGCTACCATGAGCTTCTGGAAAGGCCGTTATAAATGGAAGAAATAAACCTCACATACTGTCAAGAAAACTAGAGAAAGGGAAACCAGACCATCTTAAGAAGGGGCGAACTTCCAGAATTTTCTAGCCAGCTGGGCAGAGAATTCTGGGAGTTGGAGTCCGTACTTTTTCAAGTTGCCAAGGTTCAAAACCGTTGACCTCGTCACAGCTGAGGTTTTGTTCTAGCCCCACCATAGGCATGAAAGCCGACTGGACGACTTTGAGTCAATCACCAGGAGACAGTGAGTTCCAGTCCCACCTTAGGCATGAAAGCTGGTTGGGTGACTTTGGGCCAATCACCAGGAGACTGTGAGTTCTAGCCCTACCATAGGCATGAAAGCCAACTGGATGACTTTGAGTCAATCACCAGGAGACTGTGAGTTCTAGCCCCACCATAGGCATGAAAGCCAACTGGATGACTTTGAGTCAATCACCAGGAGACAGTGAGTTCTAGCCCCACCATAGGCATGAAAGCCAGCTGGTTGACTTTGGTGTAATCACCAGGAGATGGTGAATTCTAGTTGTGTCTTAGACATGATAACCAGCTGGGTGACTTTGGCCAAGTCCCTCTCTCTCAGCTAAAGCCCACCTCACAGGGCTGTGGTTGTGGGGGAAAAGAGGAGGAGGAAGGAGTATTAAATATGTTCTCTCTGCCGTGAGTTATTTATAAAACTAATAAAGGCAGGTCTAAGTAAGTAAGTGCCAGTTCTTGGCCTTTATTATTTTCTAAGGATGGTTCTAAGATGCACATAGGACAGAGGCATTGTTAGAAATAGTTAACGCCTGAGGCTCTGACATGCTTTCCAGCCTATTTAGCCTTTTTATAAAAAAAAGACTCACAGAATAAAATGAAATGGGGCCGAATCTGATTGCTGATGGGCACCAGGTTGGGGATCCAGAAGTTAGTGCATCTATTCTGGGAATGCCATACTGCCCCCAAGTGGTCATAAAGAGTAGGTGCATATTCCTCGTTTTACCAGAAACTTCGCCATCCCGAGGAGCTGTGTAAATTAAGAAAACAAGAGATTTAGCAAGCCGATCCATTTGCTTGTCCGTGGTTTATTGAATAAACCACAATTCAATAGAATTTGTATCTGGTCTTAGGTCATAAACCATTGCTGATGAATCACAAGGGATGGTTTTGCACCAAGCAAGCCACATTATGGTTCAGCACGGATGCTGCCTAAGGTTCAGATATAAGTGAAGTCAACAAGGACATTTCTTTCCTTCTTTATTTTAGTTTCTGAATTTTGCAGAATTTGGAACCGTTGCTAGACCATGAAACAACCAGATTCTATGCTGCTCGTTTAAGGAATCAGGCAACTGCCAAATTTATCCAAACCAATCAAGCTGTTTCGTACATTTCACCTGGAAATTGCAGAAGTGTTACACAGAGTTGTTGTCATATAACTCCTTGTGTAGGTGTGGCGGTCACCCATGGCCCAGTGCATAACAGGGCATGCGCAGCCACGCTGAACCACACAGGAAAAAACAAGTCCCAAAAGATAAAACATCCTGACCAGGATTTGACCATATATAGACAGAACTTCCCTGAGCAGTAGATTAGCAATTGTAGTTTGACAGGCTGTCTTAAATCACATGCTGATTGCTCCTCAAGCCTTTGTCCTATCTCAATAAAAGGGGCTCCTAGACTCCAATCTGGGTCACCTCATCCCGAGAAAGCTCGTGTCCGTGTCTTTTCTCAACATTGGCCTCATGGGCGAACCATGGGTACTTCACATTTGGTGACCCCGACGTTGTTGCTTGTATCCTTACGGTTGATATTGGTAGTGTTTCCTGATGGCTTATTTGTACCCTATGACTATCCTTAAGTGTTGTACCTTATGATTCTTGATGAACGTATTTTGTCTTTTTATGCACACTGAGAGCATCTGCACCAAAGACAAATTCCTTGTGTGTCCAATCACACTTGGCCAATAAAGAATTCTATTCTATTCCATTCCATTCTTAATTCTATTCTATTTTCTATTCTGTTCTGTTCTTCTCCTCTATTGTTCTCTTCTCTTCTCCACTCCTATTCTGTTCTATTCTATTTTCTATTCTGTTCTGTTCTTCAGTTCTGTTCTCTTATTCTATTCTGTTCTGTTCTCTTATTCTATTCTATTTTCTATTGTATTCTGTTCTTGTTCTCTTATTCTATTCCATTTTCTATTGTATTCTGTTCTATTCTATTTTCTATTTTGTTCCGTTCTTCTGTTCTGTTCTGTTCTCTTATTCTATTCCATTCTATTCCATTCCATTCTATTCCATTCTATTCTATTCCATTCTATTCTATTCCATTCTATTCTATTCCATTCTTTTGAGAGGTAATCACTGATCATACTGTATGGGTAAAGATATGGGTAGTCCTTGACTTACGTCTATAATGGCACCTGCCAATTACAGTCATATGTTGTGACAGTTGTAAAATAGGTCATTCTGTGAGCTTCCCAATTTTACAACTGTTTTTTACAATGATCACCAAATGAGCCCATTGTTCACTATGGGGCATGCTTTCAAAAAAACCAGAACTAAATACCAATTTTAGGCAAAAAAACCCATCATAAATCACAGGTGATGATGGGAAGCTGCAAATGGCCATCAATTTGACACGGCTGAGTGCCCGAAATGTGGTTATGTGACCTCATAAGACTGTCCCAGGTGTTGGAATTTCAGAAATGGATTGTAAGGGGGTAGGGGTAATTTCAAATGGTTGCTACGCAACTGGTTGTAAGACAAGGAGTACCTGTAAGGTATGCATATTTTGTGGCTCAGGTCTTTCAAAAGGCACCTGGTCCGAACAATATTTCAATTCAATTAAAAAAATTAACTGCATTCAGTTTTGGTTACCACGATGTTAAAAAGATGTGGAGACTCTAGAAAGAGTGCAGAGAAGAGCCACAAAGATGATTAGAGGACTGGAGACTAAAACATAGGAAGAACGGTTGCAGGAACTGGGTAGTTGAATGAAAAGAAGGACCAGGGGAGACATGATAGCAGTCTTCCAATATCTCAGGGGCTGCCACAAAGAAGAGGGAGTCAAACTATTCTCCAAGGCACCTGAGGGTAGAACAAGAAGCAATGGGTGGAAACTAATCAAGGAGAGAAGCAACCTAGAATTAAGGAGAAATTTCCTGACCATTAGAACAATTAATTAACTCCAGAAGTTGTGAATGCCCCAACACTGGAAGTCTTTAAGAAGATGTTGGATAGCCATTTGTCTGAAATGGTATAGGGTTTCTTGCCTACGCAGGGGGTTGGACTAGAAGACCTACAAGTCCCTTCCAAGTCTGGTATTGTATTCTAATTACAATTTCACTAGTCATTTGAGCTTCTGCTGGGCTTCACAATCACCTTGTGAGGTATTTGCATAGGAACGATCTACCCGTAGAGTTCCGGAATGATCTGTGGAACAATCTATCCGTAGAGATCCGGACCCTTCCCACTCTCTCGGCCTTCCGAAAAGCCACGAAAACCTGGCTGTTCCGGTAGGCCTGGGGCTGTTGAACAAGGTCCAGCCCCACTTAAACGGAATGTATGGTGTGTTGTTTTTTTTAAATTGTATCTCTTTTTATTTTTAATTTTTTTAAAATCTTGTTTCTGTAAGCCGCCCAGAGTCCTACGGGATTGAGCGGCATACAAATTTATTAAATTGCTAAATTGATTGCTAAATTGTTCCCCTCCGAGAAACAGCAACCAAATGGCAAAAATGATCAATCCCATCCCATCATTCTGTGACTGATTCATGAAACTAAATCAGGGTTGAAAAACCAAACCAAAACTGATTATTGGTATTATTATTTGGGACAGGCTGCAGTAGCCTGGTTTGCATATTGGGCTAAAAGATCATGGATGAGTTTATACTCAGCCGAAACAAAGCCATATTTTTTTTCCTGGCTTGCTATGTTCTCTTAAATCATTAACAAAGTTCAAAACCAGGATTCAAATCCATAATTTTAAGGATGTTCTTCAAGAACCTCTTTCATCCCAGCGGAGTATTGAATATGATGGATCAATCTGAAGCCTCAGTTGCTCAACCCCTTGGAAAAAGTGCAGAGAAGAGCAACTAAGAGGATTAAAGGCCTGGAGAATAAAACATGTGAAGAACAGCTGCAATATTTGGGTTTGACCAATCTTGAGAAAAGAAGGATTAAGGGGGACATGATAGTAGCATTCCAGCATTTGAGGGGCTACCACAAAGAAGAGGGTGGGTCAACTTATTTCCCAAAGCACCAGAAGGCAAGGCAAGAAACAATGGAGGGAAACTAATCAAAGAGAGAAGCAACCTGGAATTAAGGAGAAATTTCCTAACAATTAGGACAATTAACCAGTGGAACTGCTTGCCTCCAGAAGTTATGGGTGCACCACCATTGAAGATTTTTAAGAAGAGGCTGAACAGCCACTTATTTGAAATGGTATAGGGCATGGGTTGTCAACCTGGTCCCTACCGCCCACTTTCGGGATTCCAGGTGGGCGGTAGGGACTTCGGAGGTTAAAACCTCCTTTTGAGCGAGTGGGCAGGCGCGAGCGCACGCATCAATAAACTAATGTGCGCGTGCACGCAAACAAGCAAACACGTGGGAAGAGGAAGGGGAGGAATGGAAACTGATAGCAGGGACAGGCAGAAGCGGAGCAGAGCAGTTGCGAAATAGGAGAAAAAATGTTATAGGCAGGAGAGAATTGTTGTTGGCTAATAATAATAAATGGGCTAACTAGCTCAGCCTTACTTTTGTACATTGCCCTAAGGAAGGTAAAAAAAAGGAGATAAAAGGGAAAAGATTTTAAAAAATAACAAAAAAGGGAAGAAAAATAGAGAAAAGGGGATAAAATAAAGGAGGAGAGTAAGCAGTGTTTAGTCTGGCTCATAAATTAAGTTTTGTTATCTTATAAAAGGAAGAAATAAGTAAAGGAAGGAGAAGGAAAAAATAAAAAAGGGAAAAAGAGATCTTTGATATAGTGAAATACTATAAGAAAGGTAAAGAAGAAGAAGGCAGGAAAAGGATTTTTTTTTGATGGTGACACTTAGTAAAAATTGGCACCTAATACAGCATTGTTTTTGGTGTTTGTAATAAAAGGGAAAGGAGGAGGGAAAAAAGCACTGTGTGGAGTGCAGATCAAAACATAAGAATAAAAGTAGTTGTTAAATTGTGAAACAAATTTAGAACCGATGTCTGAAAAAAAGTAATATGCTCATGTTCCGCACTTACGCAAAAACTGGTGGGTGGTAAGGAAAATTTTCCATCAAGAAAGATCCATTAGTGGGCGGTAGGTAGAAAAAGGTTGACTACCACTGGTATAGGGTCTCCTGCTTGATCAGGGGGCTGGACTAGAAGACCTCCAAGGCCCCTTCCAGTTCTATTCTGATTGAACCCAAAGGGGCTACCGGTTAGGATGTGAGTGTCCCGGACCTCTGATTAAATTTATTTGTCTGCTTACACCTGTTCATTTAGTGACCGCTGAAGTTACAATGGCATTTATGACTGGTCCTCACACTTATAACCATCACATCATCCCGATGGTCCCATGATCAAAATTGAGGCGTGTAGCCCCTGGTATGTATTTATAATGATTGCAGGGTCGTGTGTTCACTATTTGTGACCTTCCCAGCCAGTTATGACCAGTCGATGGGGGAAAGCCAGATTCACTTAACAACTGCTGTGAATTGCTTAACAACCATGGCAAAAAAGATCATAAAGCTGGGCCCAAGTCTCTTAATGGTTGCCTAGTAACTGAAATTCTGGTTCCAAGGGTTGTCGTAAGTCGAGGACTCTCTGTAGTTTTCCAAGGCGGTATTATGACCAACAGCTTTGGGTGGCCAGCCCCTCAATTGGTCTATTCTACTGTTTCCCAAGGTGTAGTTCACGGTTCCTCAAATCAAAATTATTTGCAAGGCTGTACTGAAAAATAATATTAAAATCCCACCAGACAATTGTGAGACCCACTGGTGGCAAGAAATTTATTGATT
The DNA here is from genome assembly GCF_009769535.1 of Thamnophis elegans. NCBI lineage: Eukaryota > Metazoa > Chordata > Lepidosauria > Squamata > Natricidae > Thamnophis > Thamnophis elegans. The sequence goes on from NC_045550.1 coordinate 65,675,662, forward strand.
TTAATTTTTAATGGGGCAAATATCGATAAATATAATAAAGGCAATCAAGAGTTCCATAGTTTTTATAAGTGGGAAAGGGTTGAGAGAAAAATATTTAAGAAATCATAATCTACTTTATTGTTTTAACAATGCATCACAGAAATGTAGTATGGCCTTTATTGTCATTGGACATCGTGTATACAACGAAATTGGTTATTCACCTTTTCTGAAACGTCTTATCGCTCAACGTCATTAAATAGCCTCACGAAAAGCAGAAAAGGACAAGAAACAATGGACGGAAACTAATCAAGGAGAGAAGCAACCTGGAATGAAGGAGAAATTTCCTAACAGTGAGGACAATCAATCAATGGAACGACTTGCCTCCAGAAGTTGTGGGTGATCCAACACTGGATGTTTTTAAGAAGAGATCGAACGGCCATTTGTCTGAAACGGTATAGGGCTCTCCTGATTGAGCAGGGGATTGGACTAGATGACCTCAAAGGTCCCTTCCAACTCTGTTATTCTTGAGTTGGAGCACTAATTGTCTAAATCAGTATTTCTTGAATTAGGCAACTTTAAGGTGTGGGGGATTTCCCAGCCAATTTTAATACTCTGGAGGAAGAAGAAATGCACAGGTTTCCGATCTAATCCCCAAGTCCTTAAATCAGTATTAGGGCCAACCTGCCTTCCATTGAGGACCTGGACACTGCACGAGTCACAAAGAGGGCCACGAAAATATTTACAGACCCCTCACATCCTGGACATAGTTTCAACTCCTACTGTCAAAACAACACTATGGAGCACTGCACACCAAGACAACTAGACACAAGGACAGTTTTTTTCCTGAACGCCATCCTTCTGCTAAACAAATAATTCCCTCAACACTGTCAAACTATTCACTAAGGCTGCATTGCTATTACTATCAGTCTTCTCATCCTTCCTATCACCCATCTCCTCCCACTTAGGACTGTAGGACTGTAACTTTGTTGCTTGTATCCTTACGATTTATATTGATTGTTTCCTGGTTGCTTATTGGTACCCTATGACTATCCTTAAGTGTTGTACCTTATGATGCGTGACGAATGCATCTTGTCTTTTTATGTACAGTGAGAGCATCTGCACTAAAGACAAATTCCTTGTGTGTCCAATCACACTTGACCAATAAAGAATTCTATTCTATTTTATCCCTAACAGTATTTTATTCTCTATTCCATTCCATTCCGTCCTATCCTATCCCATTCCATTTTATATTCTATTCCATCCCATCCTATTCCATTCCATATTCCATTGTATTCCATTTCATACCTATCCCATTCTATATTATATTATTTATATTATATTATTTATATTATATTATATCAATTATATTATATTATTACATTACATTATATTATATTATATTACATTATATTATAATATTAATTATAAATATTATATATTCTATTCTATTTCTCAAGCCTGGTAACTTTAAGGTGGATGGACTTCAACTCCCAGAATTCCCCAGCCAGCTTTTATGGCTCTGGAGGAAACAGGAAGCGCGCATGTTGGCGATCCACGTGCGTTGCCTTGAGCCACCAGAGCACAATCCCAAGGAGGGTCGAGAGGCGACCGCTTACCCAATACCAGGATCCGGTCCTCCGGCTTCAGTTCCGCCTCCAGCGGTTCGCGAAAAGACTCCAAGCCCCCGAACCACTCGGTGGGCTCGGCCCCCTCCTGCTCGTACCGCTCGTCCCAGAAGCCCCGCTGCCGGTACCCGGCGTTGGAAGCCGGGCGCTGCCTCCGCGGGGCCTCCTCCATGGGGGAAAGGCCGGCGGCCAGCCAATGGTCGAACTGCCCTAGCCGCCTTTTGCTTGGCAGCCCTAGGACACCTGCGCTTCCACGTGGCCTGGCAAAAAACCACGTGGAGCTTCCGGTTGTTGAGCGGGGAGGGTGGAGGAAAGCGGTCCCCCCGGAAACCCGACCTCGGGAGGTTTGGGCCTCTGCAGCGACTGTCCGCTTTCTGGCTGCAGCGTTTCCTTCTTCAGGTCACAACCATGCATATAATGATGGTTGAAACTCTCAGTGGCACTGAAAAAAGTGACTCACGACCAGTCCTCGTGCTTACAACCATCGCAGCATCCCCACGATCACATTTGAGCACTTAGTAACTGGCACGTGTTTATCGCAGTTGCAGCATCCAGGAATCCTGTGAACACCAATGGCGACCTTCCCTACCAGCCTCTATCTAGCAAAGTCAATGCGTGAAGTTAGATTCGCTTAACGACCGCATGGTTAGCTTAACATCTTAACTGAACCATGGCAAAAAAAGTCCTAAATTGGATGGGATTCACTTAACATCCACTTTGTTTAAATTCTGTAGAGATTCTCAGCCATCCAGGTCATGCTTGTCCCAAAGGTGCTTTTTCAGGAGGCAACTGGACTTCCTTGTTTGTTTTTTCTTTTGCTTCGCTTCTCCTCCAAGAAGCTTCTTCAGCTCTGACAGGATAGTGGGGAATGGAAGTGTAGGAAGTTATCACCCAGCCCTCTCCCAGAAAAATGAAATATCCTAGGAAATATTGAAAAGGCAGAATATTTCTCTGGATGTGAAAAGGAAGAAACATGTTTTAAAAGACAGAATAGCTCCCTGTAGCTTCCTGCCCTTCCCCACTTTGTCAATGGGCCATTAAGAAGGCCAAGCTAGTCCACTTTACATAATAAAGAGTTCTCCCCTTCAGCTCCAGGGGCATGGGATTAAGGCATGATAATATTGGCCCTTTACCCAACTCGCCACATGGCATCTGAGAACTCAACCAAACCTGGACTCAAAGCGCAGCCTAGAGAGTTGCCCTTGCATGGGTCCATGAGAGTCTGACAACCAATCAGAATACAAGCGCCATTAAACCATCTTTCCAAGCAGCCTCCATGTCTCCAGTGTCTTTTTCCCCCACTTGGGAGCCGAACCCAGAAGGGCATTTCTTTCATCAGAAGGATTTATATTCTTTGCAGACAGCCGGTTTGTGACCATAAATCCTTCCATTCCCCATTGTCCTGTCAGAGGTGAAGAAGCTTCTTGGAGGAGAAGAGAAACGTCTTCAGAAGAAAAAAACTATCTTGAATGTAGAATTAAGGAGAAATTTGTTGACAATGAAATCAATTAACCAGCGAAATGGCTTGCATTCAGAAGTTGGGGGTCCTCTCCATCACTGGAGGTTTTCAAGAAGAGACTGGACAACTATCTGTATGGAATAATATAAAGTCTCCAGTATAGAGCGGGGGGGGGGGGTGGACTAGAAGACCTCCAAAGTCCCTTTCCAAGTTATTCTATTCTGCCTGTTGCCTGGCCTGGTGTTGGTGAAAGTTTGCCCCAAAGTTTTCTTTGCAAAGAATGCGAAGAAAACCAGGAGCAAACTTTCACCAACGCCCCGCTTAGACAGGGGTAGGTGCTGAGCTGGCTCTGTTTGTCCTGCAGCTGGACGGGAGACCACCGGGAAAGCCGCTTCTGAACTGCCGTCGAGGGCGGGACGGGGGGGGGGGGTGGGACCCTGCCGCGGCCGGAACTGGCGACGCTGGCCGAGGCCAGTCGGGGGAGAGCTTTGGCGGCGGCACCAACGTATCTGAACGGGGCTATGGCGCCGGCGCCTGGGCCGCGGAGGAAGGGGGTGGCGGCGGCGGGGCCCGGCTCCCCGGTCCTGCTCCGGGCTTTACGCCGGGCCTGGCAGGAGAAGCACCTGGTGCTCTTCGAGCCTCGTTTCACCCCGCTGGTGGCCGCCTGCCTCTGCTTGGCCGAAGTGGGGGTCAACCTCTGGGTCATCCAGAGGGTGGCATGTGAGTCGCCGGTGGTGGTGGTGGTGGTGGTGGGTGGCTGCCCCTCCTTGGGCATCCCCAAAGGGGTTGGATTCCAGCCCCCATCATCCGCGCAGGCTCGGCAATAAGGGTCTTTTGGGCAAGCCCGTTGGGAGGGGGAGGAAGGGAAGGGGCGGGCGAATGAAGGTGGGGGTCTGCACCGCGAGGTGGGTGGGTGGGTTTATTTGGGTGCGTTGATAAACCTTGAGGACTAGAACCTTGGAGGGCGGGGGTAGGTAGGCAAGGGGGTGCCCAGAATGGAATTGGAGCCGTGCAGGGGGTATTTTGGGCTGGCCCATTAGTCTAAATCAGTGTTTGGCAACTTTAAGATGTATGGACTACAACACCCAGGATCCCCCAGCCAGCTGTGTCGGCTGGGGGATTCTGGGAGTTGCAGTCCATGCATCTTAAAAGTTGCTAAAGTTGACAAACGCTGGTCTAAACTGCTGTGCCCTTATCCCCTGTGAGAGCGTGACAATCCCGGCATTCCATGGTGTATTGTTTCGTTTACACATGGTACAATGAGATTAAATGCCTATTATTATTATTACTACAACTACGAATACTATTATTATTTAAATATAGAATAGAATAAATTAGAATTAGAATTCTTTCATTGGCTAAGTGTGATTGGACACACAAGGAATTTGTCTGTGGTGCATAGGCTCTCAATGTGACATAAAAAGACAACATACATTCATCAAGAATCACAAGATACAGCACTTAATGATAGTCTTGGGGTACAAATAAGCAATCAGGAAACCATATCAAAATAAATCAATATAAATTGTAATAATACAAGCAACAAAGTTACAGGTGATAGGAATGATGAGAAGACTAATAATAATAGTAATGCAGCCTTAGTGAATGGTTCAATTAAATTAATTTAATTTAATGCCAAAATTATTGCTAATAAGATTGCAAGAAATACGTCCTTTTTCCCTGCCTGTAATTTTGAAGAAAATCACAATTTTAATCCGGCATTGTGCTTGGATTCTTTTTCTATTAAAACTAAATGGCTGGAAACCAAATCTTGTAAGTAAGTTGGATCTCTTTATCTAGGATTGCAGGCTGTGTGAAGAACACCCTGGGAGGAAAAAGGGACATTCAGATGTTAACATATCTTGAAACCAGTTTTTCAGAGGGTTCCCCCTCCCCCCCAAGACCACCTGTCTTTGGGGCATTCGCACAAGCTGTTGAAGTTAGCTACTTGAATATAGAGGGGGAAAGTCTGTGGCAGTAAGAAAAGTTGGACGGTGAACCTATTTCCAAAGAAGGCAGGGGGTTACTCTTCAGTGAGCAGCTTGGACTGCCATCAGTCCAGGTTGATTTAATTTAGATTAAATCACACTGAGGAAGTGCATCTGTGTGTGCATGCACGCACATTTGACAACCTCTGTGGTCTTTTCCCACCCTTGTGGCTTTTGTACATAGACTAAACTTAATATTCACATTAGACATTTTTATAACATAGCAAGTGTGTGCGAACCGAGTTTCTTTTATTAGTTTACCATATCGGATCAGTGCTGAAAATGCGTTAATCCAATAACCTGGCTAGGTGTGTTGGTGAACATAACTGGCATCATTCTGTTGTCAAAGGAAATGCGAATTCACGAAAAATCATGAAACTAGTTTTGTGAGCACTGCGCTGAGGGCGTGTCAAATTTTTCAACTTTCCATTTCCAAATATTAGGGTTATGCCTTGGGAATTGTAAAGATATTTTGATTAATATAATGGAGATGTGCTTGGTAAGTAACTACATAAATATCATAACTTTTTAACATTTTGGTTGTTTCATTTGCATTGTGCATACAGAGACCATGCAAACTTAAATTTTCGGTCAATTTAATCAGTATCTCAGCATTAATAGGTGGCTCAGTGGCTAAGATGCCGAGCTTGTCGATCAGAAAGGTCGGCAGTTCGGCGATTTGAATCCCTAGCGCCGTGTAACGGGGTGAGCTCCCAATACTTGCCCCAGCTTCTGCCAATCTAGCAGTTTGAAAGCATGTAAAAATGCAAGTAGAAAAATCGGAACCACCTTTGGTGGGAAGGGAACAGCAATCCGTGCACCTTCGGCGTTTCGTCATGCCAGCCACATGATCACGGAGACGTCTTCGGACGGCGCTGGCTCTTCGGCTTTGAAATGGAGATGAGCACCGCCTCCTAGTGTCAGGAACGACTAGCACATATTTCCAAGGGGAACCTTTACCTTTACCTATCTCAGCATTGCATACACCAGTGTTTTTCAATGTTGCCAACTTTTAAGATGTGTGGACTTCAGTTCTCAGAATTCCCTGGCCAGCAGATTGGCAGCTGAATTCTAGGAATTCAAGTCCATACACTTTAAAATTTGCCAACATTGAAAAACACTGTTCCACTCCTATTCCTATTCAACTACTAACTTTCTGCTAGTTTCTAAAAATGATACATAGAAATTCTGGCCTTGAATTTAGCTTTTCCAAGGGCCAAGCAAAAATTGGAATAGTCCTTTTTGAGGTTGAAATGTTTCCAGTAAGACCTCAAAATCCTTCCCGTAAGATCAGAAAGAGTCTTTCAGTGCCAAGGTATGCCTGGGTTGAAGTATTTTATATTCTACCCCTCCAGAGAACTGCATCATACATTGAACACAAATGCATGCTACATTGTATCATCACAATTGCAGTTTGTCAATTTGTTTGGGAAATGTTAGTTTTGCATTCAACACCAGCAACAATGACTTTTGCTAAAAAGCTAAAGAGAAAAATGCAAAATAAATAAAAACCCATCACCTGTCTTTTTGGCTACTGAAAACTAGTCCAAAGCAGAATTATGTATTTTAGCAGGAGAAAACTGGCAGACACTGGGCGCATTTTGATTACCTGAACTTGGCTCTGGGAGGGTGAAATCAAAAGGAACAGGTCTTTCAGGCTACTGTATTTTTTGGACTATAAGACACACCGGTGTACAAGACACACCAAGATTTCAAAGAGGTAAGTAAGAAAATAAAGTTTTTGTCCTCCCTGGCCCTCAGTGCAGGCTTCAGCAGAGCTGGGGGAAGGCAAAAACGCCCCGTTTTAGTGGAAAACGGGCTGTTTTTCACAAAAATGGAGGCATTTTTGCTTTCGTCCAGTCCTGCTGAAGCCTGCAGAGTGCTGCTGGGGGCTGGGGGAAGGCAAAAATGCCTTTTTTCCCCCCGCAAAAATGAGATGCAAGGGCAGGGCTTCAGGAGCCCAAAAATGGCTGTATTCAGTGTATAAGACGCACCAACATTCCCACGCTCTTGGGGAAGGGGAAGGTGCATCTTATACTCCGAAAAATATGGTATTTTATTTATTTATATTTCCTATTTCTTAACCGCCCATTTCCTTTAGAGTTCTTGGAGACCCTCAGACCTTGTTAAGGCAGCTGAACTGATGAACGTCTGTGCACTTTCCCCACAGATACCGAGATCGACTGGAAAGCTTACATGGATGAAGTGGAGGGCGTTGTGAACGGGACCCTGGATTACACCCAACTAAAGGGGGACACGGGACCCCTTGTGTGAGTACCTATAATCTTCCAACCTTACTGAGAGTCTTGTGGATCCATCATCATCATCATTACCACCAACAACAACATAATTTATCAAACTTGTATGGCAGCCATGATTATGGATAGCTCACAACAATCAAATTACATTGCAGGTAGTCCTCGATTTAGCAATCATTCATTTAGTGACTATTCAAAGTTACAGCGGTGCTGAAAAAAAAATTGCGGGAGGGGGGAAAAGGGGAATGTAGGGAGAGCAAAAATGACTCGTGGCCATTTTTCACACTTTTAATTGTCGTAGCATCCTCGTGGTCATGTGATCAAAATTCAGACACTTGGCAACTGACTCATATTTATGAAAATTGCATGGTCCCGGGGTCATGTGATCACCTTTTGCAACCTTCTGACAAGCCAAGTCAAGCGGGGGCCGCCTAGATGTTGGGGGAAGCTCGTTCCAGAGAGCAGGTGCTGCTGTAGAGAAAGTGCATTTTGGGGGTCTCAATATACGACATTGTTTAATCAAAGGAACCCCACAGGATTGAATTGGCAGGCTGATAGCCAGTCAAATAACCAAGTTAGATGCCAGATAGGTATTGTGAGTCAGGAGCGAGGGAGGGAGTCCTGTCCTTGGAAAAATGAGCCAGGACACACTAAGTGTCAGGCTTGTCCCATTTGAGCATTTAGAAAAGAAAGACCCTTGACTCCATCCGTAGCATAAGATGTAACCCACTTTACCAAAGGGGGTACAGCATAAGCAAAGCTGGATCTGAATATTCCTGCTCAAAACCTGCCTTTTCCCCAATTCCCACGCCTTCCCTTCTTGACCAGTTTGTGAGTGTCCAATAATATTCGAATTTAGTGTGGTGGTAACCCCTTTAAAATTTGGCACCTCTTTGCTGTAGTTTTGCATTGCGTTCTCACGTTCATGTCCTTGGATGCATTAGTCTGCTCCAGATTGGCACCTTTGCTTCCCCCTACATTCTCCTCCACCCACCCCCCCGCAATTTATGGCAGGATGCCAGCAAAGCAGGCTGAAACTTTTACAAAGGCAGACGTGACACCAAGGAAGTTTCTCTTTCCTGCTTCTTTAAAAAACCCCTCCCCCTTTCTCTCTCCCCCACTGCAGGTATCCTGCTGGCTTTGTTTACATCTTCATGGGTCTGTATTATGCCACCGACCGAGGCACCAACATCCGCCTGGCACAGTACTTCTTTGCCACCCTGTACCTGGCCACCCTGCTGCTCGTTTTCTGCATCTACAGCCGCACCAATAAGGTTTGGGGCCGTAATGGGATTTCTGGAAGCATTAAGGAGGATCTTTTTTCCTGTTGCGGGTCCATCCCAACCCCAGGAAGACCGTACTGTGTAGGGCCTAAAGGCAAAGGATTAATGGGAGCAGGTCCCTTGCAGGGAGGGAGAACTCTAGGAAATGCCATTGCTCAAGTCACACATTATTCCTTTTATGGAGTTTCTGGTGTACAGTGCACAGAGCAAGTGAAGGCAGAAAGAAATATTTGCTGCCCCAAAGTAATACAGGGATCCTTTTCTGCTGACGGTGTTTAACTTTTGGCAGAAACAAGCCCCTCCTCCCCCCCGGGGCAGTGCTCTCACTTAAGGATGAGGATGGTTGGCTTAATGACCATCATTCTTTAAAATCAGGTCCGTCATGCAATGATCCATTTTATAATCGCTCACAGTCGTAAATTGAGAACTACCTGTGACACTGTGAAATTGGTGTGAATTTCCCCCTCCCTGAATTTTCAGGCCTCCCTGCTTTTGTGCTGAAGGGTTATACATAAATCCCTGCATTGGACCCAAAAGAAAAGCTGCTACGCCTGGTCAAGTCAAGGTCGAGTCTCCTTGTGTTGATTTTGCCTCCTGGTGAATGGAGGGGCACCTGCCTTTATGTGATGGGGCTACATAAGAGGGATTGTTTCTTTTTAGATTCCAAGTCTTAAGCTACAGCTGTGTGATTTCCCAGTGGCCTTCCATCCAGTAATTAGAACCCACCCTGTTTAGTTACCATGTTTTTCGGAGTATAAGACTCACCTTTTTCCCTCAAAAAAAGAGACTGAAAATCCGGGTGCATCTTATACACTGAATACAGCATTTTTTTCCTCCCCCCCCACTTCACCAAAATGGCCGTGCATAGCTTTTAGGAGGCTTTCAGAGAGCTCCCGGGGGCTGGGGAGGGCAGAAATGAGTGAAAAGCAGGCCCCCAGCAGCACTCTATAAGCTTCCTAAAGGCTATCCATACCCCCCCTTTTTTTTTTTTACAAAAAACGGGGCTGTTTTTGTGAAAAATGGGCTGTTTTTTGCTCATTTTTGGCCCACCCCACTCCCCAGGAGCACTCTGCACGCCCCCTAAGGTTTATTCATGCCCTTTTTTTGAAGGAAAAAAAAAAACAGGGCGGTTTTTGCGAAAAACGGGCCGTTTTTGGGAGGTTCCCACGGTGCAAAAACTTTTTAAAAAAATCTCCTTCTTCAAAACTTTGGTGCGTCTTATACTCCGGTGCATCTTATACTCTGAAAAATACGGTATTTAAAGAGCAGCCCGATTTAGGGAAGTGCTGCCACCTGCCATGACCAGTTCCACAGCCTTGTCAAAGAAGAGCCCACGGGGGCTCTTATGGGAGTTGAAAGAAATGAGGCCTTCTGCACGGACAAGAAATGGGGGTGTTCCATTAAGCGAATCAGTTGGGAATACAGACCACAGTTGAGCCCAAAATACGAGCCAATTGCCAAACAATCTGAATTTTGATCACGGGACCATGGGGATGTTGCAGTGGCAGTCTTTAAGTGTGAAAAACGGTCACAACTCACAATTTTCTGTGCTGTTGTAACTCGAACAGTCACTAAACAAGCTGTTGTAAGTCAAGGACTAGCTGTATTGCTCACTCTGATCTCTGTCTCAGCTGTCTTAGTGGTGGGTGGGCCTGACTCCTCACTGCCCCGTCTTCCCCAGGTGCCCCCCTATGTGTTCTTCTTCATGTGCTGTGCCTCCTACCGCATCCACTCCATTTTCGTCTTGCGCCTCTTCAATGACCCGGTGGCCATGGCAATCCTTTTCCTGGCTGTCAATCTCTTCCTGGAGGATCGCTGGTCCTGGGGCTGCTTCTGCTTCAGGTGAGCTCTCCCTTTGGGGGTGGGTGGGTGGGTGGGCAAAGCAGCATCTTGAAAGGGCATCTCTTGGGTGACCTGGCCCACCTCAAACTTGGGAGGCTGAGATTCATCCGCTGGCCGAAGGGCCTTTGGCCTTCTTCCCGAACCTCTTCCTTTCTGTTCTGACCGAGGCTTCCCAAGAGCATGAAACAAACTCCTGGTCCCGACAAAAGCCCCTTTTCTTCTTCTCCTTCACATCCAGCAAAGTCTTTCAAGGGAGGATTTACAGTCACAGACCTTATCTGGCTTGGAGAGCTGCCAATATCTGCAAAACATGGCAAGGAATCTCAGAGAATCACAAACCAATTAAGCGAACTAATTGACTCCTGCAAACTCCACTCCCCTTTCGCTCCTCTTTTATTTCCTCTGGGAGGGGCCATTCATCGTCCACCTGTGGCCTTCCTCCTAAGTCGACCTCTGTTCTTTAGCTCTTCCCTTTGTCTGGCAACTCTGCGCATGCACACACTGGGAACAGGCTCCAGCTGTTCTTCTGTCTCACTGATGTCTGACTCTGAAGGCATCTGATAGCTGGCATACGACTCTGGCCCTCTCTCTGCCTCCAACACAGAGCCCTCATCAGAGCCTTCCCCAGACTCCAGGACTGGCCCAGGTTCCTCCCCAACCTCCTCACTGTCCGAATCTGCTGCCAGCTCCACTGGGCGCTGGTGAGCCACAACACATCCCTCGTCAGTCAGATCCTCTGTTTTTCATCAGTTGCTCACGGTGAAAAAGCTTCCCCCTTTTGGGCTAGAGCAGAGATTTCCCACCTTGGCAATTTTAAGGCTTGTGGACTTCAATTCCCAGAATTCCTCAGCTGGAGATGGGTGGTAACCCTCAGAGGCCTTTCATTGGCTGCCTTCCCTTCAGTTGTTCAACATCCTAGGGTTTATTAAATACGTATATATGCTGCTCGTCTGACTCAAGTGATTCAGGACGACTTACAACATCCTAAAAGCACCAAAGCATTTTAAACGTTCAGCATTACAAATCGAAACGTGAAAACCAAAGGAGATGGGTACTGGCCTTAGGACTGCTTTACAACACTTTTTTTTGGGCCAAACATTTTGATTTTTGGCAAAAATTCAACTTTGTTGCTTCCTGAGCAACGTATATCTCTTGCCTCAGGCTCAGTTCCTCCCCCCCCCCCCCCCTGTATTCTGTTCGCGATTTAGGCTGAGTTCATATAACGCCAAGCCAGAACTGATATGGCTTATGATGATTTTATTTGATGAAATATAAGCCAACAGGGAGGAGCAGAGATTGACTCTGGTTGTTGCTTGGGTGGTGGTTAATAGCAGTTAGCAATAGCGCTTAGACTTAAATACCGCTTCACAGTGCTTTACAGCCCTCTCTAAGCGATTTACAGAGTCAGCATATTTGCCCCCAACAATCTAGGTCCTCATTTTACCCACCTTGGAAAGATGGAAGGCTGAGTCAACCTTGAGCCTGGTGAGATTCAAAGTGCCAAATTGCAGGCAGCCGGCAGGCAGCAGAAGTAGCCTGCAGTACTGCCCTCTAACCACTGCGCCACCTCAGCTCTTAAGCACAAATGTAGGCTACAGAGCTGCTTTGGATGTGAATGGAGCTAGTGGGGACCACACCCACCTAACCCCCCCCCCCTCCTGCTTTTCGCCTTTCAGCCTGGCTGTGTCTGTCAAAATGAACATCCTCCTCTTTGCGCCGGGCCTTCTCTTCCTTCTCCTCCGGCGCTTTGGCCTGCGAGGGGCCATCCCAAAGCTGACCATCTGTGCAGTCCTTCAGGTAAGTGGAGGAGAGGCCGGTGCTCAGGGCCAGAGCACCTGCGTTTTTTGTGCCAAGATTTGGTGGTGAGGCCAGGAAGGGCTGCCTAAGAGGAAAAAAACGATGGCCTGACTCCATAAATGGCCTGCGTGTGCAAATGGTGCCATACCGGGGCCTTTATCTCACAACGGCACCCTACACCATTCCTTTGATACGGAAAGGCTTCAGGATTTCAGTTCATGTGGAAAGCGTTTGTCTGGGTCAGTTGATTTGATAATTATGCTAAAACAAAATTCCCTTCCTTCTTTCTTTTTTCCCTTCCTTCCTTCCTCCCCTTCCTCTTTTCTTTTTTCCCTTCTTTTCTTCCATCCTCTCCTTCCTCTTTTCTTTTTTCCTTCCTTCCTTCCCTTTTTCCCTTCCTTCCTTCCTTCTTCCCCTTCCTCTATCTTTTTCCTTCTTTCCTTCCTACCTTCCTTCTCTTTCTTTCCCCCTTCCTTCCTTCCTCCCCTTCCTCTCTCTCTCTCTCTCTCTCTGAATGTTGTGGTTTTGTTTTTAAAGTGTTGTCTTTGTCTAGTTTTCCCCCTTTCCCTTGTCTATTGTGAGCCGCCCAGAGTCCTTCGGGAGTGGGCGGCATACAAGACAAATCAAATCAAATCAAAAATCAAATCAAACCTCTCTCATTTTTCCCTCTCTCTTTCCCCCACTTCCTCCTTCAAGATTGTATTTGAGCAACCAACTTTATTAGAGATTGTCTAATAGTAGAGCAAGAAAACCTGGATGACCGAGGATCTCCATAAACATTGGGAGCTTGTGTGTCTCTTGCAGGTGATCCTGGCTTTGCCCTTCCTGATGGAGAATCCCGTGGGGTACCTGTCCCGTTCCTTTGATTTGGGTCGTCAGTTCCTCTTCAAGTGGACCGTAAATTGGAGGTTCTTGCCCGAAGAAGTTTTCCAACACCGGGCTTTTCACCTGGCACTCTTGGTCCTCCACTTCACAGCCCTGGCTTTCTTTGCATTAAACAGGTGGCACAGGTGAGAAGGGGCAGCTCGTGGGGGAGGATCTTGGGATTCCCTCAGGCTTTAAGAGAATAACAGAGTTGGGAGGGACCTTGGAGGTCTTCTAGTCCAGCCCCCTTCTCAAGCACACTGTTCCAGACATGGCTGTGTTGTGATGATAAAGAGATAATGTTCCAAGTTTATTTTAAGGCCACCTCTGTACTTCTAATTGTTTTTCCGATTTATTATTGCTATGGTGATAAATTATTAAACATTTCTGCCACTGAGAATGGTACATGAGTGAATGGAAAGCATCATCGTACACTGTCAAAAGGATTAGAATCAGACAGTGAGGAGGTTGGGGAGGAAGATGGGCCAGTCCTGGAGTCTGGGGAAGGCTCTGATGAGGGCTCTGCATCGGAGGCAGAGAGGGGGCCATCCGACAGTTATCAGTCGGCTTTGGAGTCGGACATCAGTGTGGCAAAAAAACAACTGAGCCTGTTCCCAATGTGCGCATGCGCAGGAGAAGGGAACTGCTAAGGAACAAGGTCCAACTCGGGAGTAAAGTCACAGGTGGATGGTGAATGGCCCCTCTCATAGGAAATAAGAGAAGAGCAAAAGGGGAGTGGGCTTTTGCAGGAAACAATCCATTCGATCGTTAGATTCATTTCAGGAATGTGAAGATCTGTCCGTGAACATCAGAGACTCTGTGCCCGGTCTTTCCTTACACAGCACCTCATTTGGAAAATATTTACATGGCAGCCTTCCAAGTTAGATAAGATCTGTGGCCATAAATAATCCTTTGAAAGACTGTTTGCCAGGCCTTTGCTGAATGTGAATGAGAGGAATTCACATTCGTTTAATAAAAGGGGTTTGGTTGGGACCAGGACTCTGCCTCGTGCTTTTGGGGGAAGCCTAGGTCAGAACAGGCTGTCTGTCCAATCTCTTCTTAAACACCTCCATGATGGACCACCTACAATTTCTGGAGCATGATTCATTCATTCATTATTGGGACACTGCTATCATGTCATCCCTGGTCCTTCCTTTTCTACTTTGGTGGGAGTAATTTTAAATTTTCTACCAAGGCCCTCAGGGAGAGAAATATATTTTTGTTGCACTTGTGTTGGATTTGTCTTCATATATCAAGTCAACAGTTCTGGAACTAAAGCAGGCATCACCTCAGGATCCCATATATAGATGAGGCTAATCCTGGCAAATAATCCACCACGAAACTAACCCATTTTTCTTACTGGTCCCCTACAGATCTGATGAAAGCATCTTGAGCCTGTTAAAGGATCCAACCAAGAGGAAGATCCATCCAGAACCCCTCTCAGCAAATCATATCCTTTCACTAAAAGTGAAGTTTTCTTATTTGGTGGATGTTAGGGAAGAGTTGATTACTCAGTTATGGTCCAGGGATGTCCAACCTTAGCAACTTTGACACTTGTGGACTTCAACTCCCAGAATTCCCCAGCCAGCTGTGCTGGCTGGAAAATTCCTGGAAGTTGAAGTCCACAAGCCTCAAAGTTGCTAAGGTTGGCATAGTTCCAACATCCATTGCAATGTTGTTAATAGTCCTGTGTGAATTTTGCACTGTGCAATCTTTCCTTAACCGAAAGCCACAGGTCATTTTCCCTCTCTTTACCTCTAATTTCATTGGCGTTTGCTTCAGCCGTTCCTTGCATTACCAGTTCTACGTCTGGTATTTTCACACCCTGCCCTACCTGCTCTGGTGCACGCCGCCCAAGAAGCTGGCCCACCTACTGAAGTAGGTATCTTCCAGGACCTGGGAGGTGGGGTGGTGGAGCAGGGATGAAATTCAGCAGGTTCTGGAGAACCAGTAGCGGAAAAATTGAGTGGTTCGGAGAACTGGCAAATACCACCTCTGGCTGGCCCCAGAGTGAGGTGGGAATGGAGATTTTATAGTATCCTTCCCCTGGAGTGGGGAGGGAATGAGGATTTTGCAGTATCCTTCCCCTGGAGTGGGGAGGGAATGGAGATTTGCAGTATCCTTCCCCTGGAATGGGGAGGGAATGCAGATGGGGAGGGAAGGGAGATTTTACAGTATCCTTCCTCTGGAGTGGGGAGGGAATGGAGATTTTGCTGTATCCTTCCCCTGGAGTGAGGAGGGAATGGAGATTTTGCAGTATCCTTTCCCTGGAGTGGGGAGGGAATACAGATTTTGCAGTATCCTTTCCCTGGAGTGGGGAGGGAATACAGATTTTGCAGTATCTTTTCCCTGGAATGGGGAGGGAATACAGATTTTGCAGTATCCTTCCCCTGGAGTGGAGAGGGAATTGAGATTTTGTAGTATCCTTCCCCTTCCACACCCACAAAGCCACACCCACAGAACCGGTAGAAAAAAAAATTGAATTTCACTACTGGTGGGGAAAGCTAGAAGGCAAGGATCTTTTATCATATTTCAGAGTCTCTTCAAATACGCCAGCTTGTTCTCTTCATACTGGGAATCTCGTGTGTTGGGTGGGGAGGGTGGTGGACGTTGCGAGCTGCATTGCTGGTTTCAGTGGGAGTGAGTGTGTTTGTCTGTTTGTCTGGTTTTGTCTGTCCCTCTGTCTGTGGGTATCAGCAGTTATCCAGCCACTGAGATTTCTGAACAATTGCTTCCCTGCCCCCATGAGAAGGAGGTGCAGGTAATCCTCGACTTAACAACAGTTCGTTTAATGATGGTTCAAAGTTAGAACAGCGCCGAAAAAAAAGCAACATGCGCCCGTTTTTCAGACTTAAACAATCTTTGTTGCATCCCCAGGGTCCCGTGATCAAAATTCAGACCCTTGGCAACTGGCTCGTATTTATGACTGTTGCAGGGTCCGGGGGTGAGTGGATGGGTCATGCGATCCCCTTCTGCGACAAGTCAAGTCAGTGGGGAGGCTGGATTCACTTAACAACCATCTTTCTAATGTAACATCTTCAGTGATTCACTTAGCAAGTATGACAAGAAGGGTCAAACTGGGGCAAAACTCACCTAACAAATGTCTCATTTAGCAACATAAATTTTGGGCTCAGTTACGATCATAAGTCGAGGACTGCCTGTACTTAAGATTCAGCTATCCCCCCCCTTTTTTTTAATTTTACCTAAAGACAGATCAATTTTCTCCCCAACTGGTAATTTAAGGTTAAACACACAGACACCCATCAAACTGGTGCCCAAATTAGAAATACAGGCAGTCCACAACAGCCATTTGTTTAGTGACCAAAGTTATGGCACTGAAAAAAGTGATGTATGTCTGGTCCTCACACTTACAACGGCATCCACACACACGATCAAAATTTGGGCGCTTGGCAACCAATGTGTTTTTATGACAGTTGCAGTGTCCTGTAATTATGTAATTATCACTATTTACAACCTGCCCAACCGGCTTCCAACAAGCAAAACCAAGTGGGGAGATTCACTTAATAACCGAATGATTCACTTAACGACTGCAGCGATTTACTTCACTAACAAAAAGTTGTAAAATTAGGCATGAATCACTTAACAAATGCCTTGCTTAGAGATAGAAATTATGAATCCCAATTATTCAGGATTACCTGTAAAACCTCAAATTTGTGAGCTTGGGGATTTGAGGAAGAGATGACTAATATTTCAAAATAGTACCAGCCAACCAAATCAAATATAATCTTGTAGGAGGGAAAAAATAGCACCGAACAAACTTAAATTTAATATCAAATGCCTTGCAGTAACTAAGGCAATTTTTACCAGATGTCTAAAGTAGAAGTGTTTAAAAATAATAAAACTTGACTGAGGCAGATTGGGAACAAAATGGCTGTTCCATTTAAAATAGTATCTGGAGACAACTCAATTTCAGAAGTTCCAACGGTGCTTTTTGCAAGAGGCAAGTGGACTTTCTTCATTTTTTTCTTGGAAGACGTTTCGCTTCTCATCCAGGGAGTTTCTTCAGTTCTTCCAGAAGCTTCTTGGATGAGAAGTGAAATGTCTTCGAGGGAAAAAAAGCAAAGAAAATCCTGTTGCCTCTTGAAAAAGTCCTTTTGGGACAAACCATGACCTGGATGACTTACAATCTCCATAGATATCCAGTTTAAGAAGCTTGCCTTAAGTATGAAAAACAGCCATAAGTCACATTATTCAGTGCTATTGTAACTTCAGTCACTAAATGAGTCACTAAATGTGGAGGACTACCTGTAAGGTTAACATGGGAGGGAAAAGAAGGCCCTTTGCTTGCATGTGACAGAAATAGCCTCTTTATTTCCAGGTGACTCAATGAAGTCTCGGAAATCCATCTATCCTGCATTTAATGTACATACTAGCCGATAATCCAGCATTGCCTGGGGATTTATTTAGAGGGAGAAAATGTCCGGACCAAACGTAATAATTTCTGATGTTAGATTTTCCCCCTTACCAGAGGGAGCCCCCTTGTGAAGTACCGTGAAGCCGTTACCATGGCAACTCCACTGCGCTACACAGTAGAATCTATTTTACGGCAGTACAGTAGAAGCCATTTTAAGGCACAACAGGCTGTATTTTAACAGAACACACACCCCCAGGGGTTTTAGGAGTGTTTTACCCCCACAGTATTTGTTTCCAGAGAGTAAGTCATCCGTTATGGATGGAGTTATGCTGGAACATAAACACACAAATACAGCCATTTATATATATATATAGATAGATTTTCACCGCAACAGGGAATAACAGGAAAACTCCTTCCTTTCCTATTAGCAGGTAGGTCACCTTTTTTAGTGCTTTAGCTAAATCATGGTTTTTTTTCTCTTGCCTCTAGAGTGCTTCTCCTAGGTTTAGTCGAACTCTCGTGGAACACATATCCCTCGACGGTTTACAGCTCAGCTTCTCTCCATGTGTGTCATGGGATCATCCTTCTGCAGCTCTGGCTTGGGACAATGTCTCCCCTGGAGGAGGAGAAACCGTTGAAAAAGGTGGAATGAAAACGACTTCAGAAGAAAGAGGGACAATTAAGAATTCGGATTAAGATTGGCCATTGCTGAGGACAACTGACCAGGGCCCTGTTCGCAGACCTGCCCGGTGCCAGATGTGCATGCTGGGCGATGCCCTGCCTTCTCTTCCCTGGGGCTCAAGGATGGTGCTGAATGGGAATTGGCAGAGCTGATCGTCACAGCAAAGATCATGTGGAATATCTTGAATAAAGGACAGTAATGGTTCGATAACAAGGCTTCACTTGGCTGTAATTTATGGATTGTCATAGGACGTGATAACCTCCAGAGCAACTGGTGGTCTGTGGACCACTGGTGGCCCATGAGAAAATTTTGGTGGTCTGCATTTTTTATATTGCACTAAATCAGGGGTCCTCAAAGGAGGGCCCCTGGGACGGATACTTGCAATGAACGCTTGTGTTGCTGCAGAGAGTCTCCCCCTTTGGGGTCTTTTTGTGTGGGTTAGAGGGGGGCAGAAATTCCGACTTGGGGTCTGCTTCAGTCTTCTGGTGGGGGGCTTTGGGCGAAGGCTGGAGGGAAGGGCCGCTGGTGGCGAAGAGCTGGAGGACCTCGTTCCAATGGGACTATATCATGGCCTGAAACTGGCTGACCATCCTGCTGAGCCTCCAAGCGCCTTGCATTAGCAATAGCAGTTAGACTTATATACCGCTTCATAGGGCTTTCAGCCCTCTCTAAGCGATTTACAGAGTCAGCATATTGCCACCAACAACAATCCGGGTCCTCATTTTACCCACCTCGGAAGGATGGAAGGCTGAGTCAACCCTGAGCCGGTGAGATTTGAACAGCCGAACTGCAGAACTGCAGTCAGCTGAAGTAGCCTGCAGTGCTGCATTTAACCACTGCGCCACCTTTCCAAGCTCCCTCCGCTTGGAAAGCCTATGCTTATAGTCCTCAGTGAGGAGCTTCTGCTGAGTCTCCTTCTCTGTCAGATCCAATTTGAACTGAGTTGTTTTGCCAACTCTTTCTCATGGTGGCTGCTCAGCTCCAGCAACTGTTTCCTCTTGGGGCCCTAAGGAACCCGAGCGGGGAGGCGAGGAGTGATGAGTAGAGGCTGGCAAAGTGCCCCTCGATGTGAGGGACATCAAGTTGGCCATGCCCATCCAGTCACATGACCACATAGGCACGCCCACCCAGCTAGTCATTAAGCAGATCATATTAGTGGTCTGCAAGATTTAAAATTATCAATTGAGTGGTCCCTGAGGTCTGAAAGGTTAGTGAGCCCTGCTCTAGAGTCTGTTTTTATTTTAATTGAGATTTTGGCTTTTTAATATGGACCAAGCAGACTTCCCATGAGTTGTGGCAAGTCAGAGCAAGGTTTTTATAAGATGCCCTGTTGCAAATCGTGCCCTCTAGTAGTACAGGTAGTCCTCAAATTACGACCACGTTTGAGCCCAAAATGACAGGTTAAGTGACTTTTGGCTCTGTTTTATGACCTTCCTTGCCACAGTTGTTAAGTGAAATCACTGCAGTTGTTAAGTTGGTAACACGGTAGTTAAGTGAACCTGGCTTTTCCGTGACTTGGCTTGTCAGAAGGTTGCCAAAAGGGATCTCATGACCACAGGACACTGCAACCGTCATAAATATGAGTCAGTTGCCCAGTGCCCGGCTTTTGATCACGTGACCATGGAGATGCGGCAATGGTTGTAAGTGTGAAAAACGGTCATGTCACTTTTTTAGTGCTATTGTAACTTTGAACAGTCACTAAACAAACTGTTGTAAGTCGGGGACTACCTATATTCTACTTGTATTGTAATAGGAAGCTATTTAATAATAGGACAGGGTTTTATTTTCTTTTGACCCCCGAAATAACCGCTTGGCCTTATTTTTGGGGTGGTATTTTTGAGCTGCAGGTGGCGGCAAGCGTGGTCACCTTACGGCTGCTGCTGGGTTGTGTGTCACTGGGCCTGCCGCTCTTTTTTGCAGCGGCCATTTGCATGACAGAAGGGGCGCGGGGGCTAGGGTTGCGGGAGCGGCCGTTAGGTAAGGGCATGTGGGGTGCATGTGGCATGTTCCCCCTATCCTTCCCGCCTCCAGGCCCCCCTCCCCACCTTGTGTTGTTTGTGTAGCAAGCAACCAGAGGAAATGGCGGGGACCGGCTGCGCATGTGTTTAAATATTTTCGAGGAGGGCTTATATTTTGGGGAGAACTTATTTAAGCGCATGCACTCAAAAGCCCGGTTGGGCTTATTATCTGGGAAGATCTTATTTTCGGGGAAACGGGGGGTCCTGAAAGCACCAGAGGCCACCTTCAAATGTAGAGGTTCTCGGAGGAATTCTGGCATCCTTTGAGGGTGCTGTTGAGAGTTGGATGAACGCCCGGAAGATGTGGGTCATCAGAAAGAGAAAGAGGCGGTAAGTGATTTGGCTCAGCATGGATATAAGAGAATATTTCTTACATTCTCTGAAGGCGAGCAGGTGTCATTACAAGTTGCTTCCATTGGGCAAACTTTTCAGATTGCTAAAAAGTTCTGTGGCTGATTTTGAGAGTGATATTTTCCACCGTGCTTGTCAAGTCTACCGGATATCGTATACAAATCTTTCTTTTTTTTGTTTTGAAAAGTTTTATTTTTATTTTTCCATAACAAATCTTTCTGTTCCAAAATCACACAAAGGACAGATGTTGAGAGTGGACAATTTTTCAGTGAAGTAATCCTAATCCTCTCTTAGTCCCTCAAAACAGGTCACCCTTGGCTATCAATCATCCAGTCGGTGACCATTCGACGGTACCAGGCAGGGCGCTGAAAAAAGTGACTTGTCACCATTTTTCTCACGCCTGTTGCAGCCCCCCTACAGTCATATGGTCAAAATTCTTGGCAATCCTGGGTTTGTATTTCTGACAGTTGCAGCTCCTAGAATCATGCAACAATTAATAGTTGCAACAATTCAGTTAACCACCATTGGAAAAAATGCATGACTCCCTCAACAACTGCCTTGGGTAGTGATGGAAATTCTGATCCCTACCGTGATCCTCAAATCAAAGACTGCGGGGTCCTTGACGCTTTCTAAGCTTGGATTGTTCTATTGCAGACGTTTCATTACCAAAGTAGGAAACATCATCATGCACTGGCACTGATGTTGTTACCAAGTTTGGTAATGAAACATCTGCAAGAAAACAACCAAGCTCAGAGACCACACATCCCCATTCCTTCCTATGCAGAAGAGCAATTTCTCCTCTTGAACAGAACAATCCTAAAACTGGCCTGCAAGGGTAACATACAGGTAGTCCTCGACTTACAACAAGTCACTTAGTGACCGTTCAAAGTTACGATGTCACTGAAAAAAGTGACTTATTACCATTTTTTTCACACTTTATGACCATTGCCATGCCTCCGAATGTGTATCACGTGACCCTGGGGATGTCACGTGATTCACATTCGGAGGCTTGGCAACTGACTCACATTTATGACGGTTGCAGTGTTCCCGGGTCATGTGATCAACTTTTGTGACTTTCTGACAAGCAAAATCAATGGGGATGCCAGATTCTCTTAACAACAATTTACTAACGCAGTGATTCACTCAACAACTGTGGCAAGGAAGGTCATAAAATGGAGGGAAACCCACTGAACAAGTGTCTCACTTAGCAATGGGAATGTTGGGCTCAAGCGTTGTAAGTCGAGGACTACTGGTTACCTTGATTGTACACCTTTCGTAAAGCGGCACACCAAATGAGGGTTGAGAAGGGCCTTGGATGTTTCTTGAAGATCTCCACCATCAGCAAAATTACACTTAATTCCCAGCCTGTGAAAGGAATAGAGACTCTGGAATCCGTTCCTCTTTATTGGCCTGGTGGAAGTGACCGCCTGGCCTGCTCGTCACATGTTATTCGGATTGTAGCACAACATGTTCAGCTTGATGTTCTCGTCCCAGTGGCGGAGCAGCAGGAAAAGTTGGCGGGCTGCTCCTTTCAGGGCGGCCACATCCAGGCCTTCGGGCAGCTGCTGGCCACGTAGCCAGGAATCCGCTTTAGCCGCCAGCAGCTCCCATTCCACAAAAAAGCCGGCGCAGCGATGCTCGAGCCACGCCAGAGCCACAGCGGTGGCCCAACTCGTGCTCTCTAAATCGCCCTCCTCCGCCTCCAACCTGGCCTCCTGCAGGCTGAGGCTGGCTTCTGAGGCGTCTGGCGAATGGTCGCAGGCATCAGTTTCGGAGCCCCTTCCGCTGTCGGCCTGGGCCCACACAACAGCGCTCAGGACGTCTGAGCAGGTACTGGGCGAGTGCGGGGAGTCCGGCTCCATCACCTGCTCTTTGCTTGTCCTGACTCCCTCTTCGTCGGCTTCTGGGGGAGGCTGGTTTGCTGGTGGCTTCGGGGGGTTCTTGGCGATCAGAGCCCACGGAGAGGTGCTGGAGGCAGGGCTCAGGCTGGCCCGGTGGGAGAGATACGGAGAGGCCCGGCACAAGCGGTCCAGGGGGATCTGCACCGCTTCGGAGAAGGCCTCGTTCAGGTGGAACATGCCTGGGGCTTGCTGCAGCTGCACCTGGGGAGGTACGGATGGAAGAGAATAGCTCAAGGTTGGACCCTAGAGTCCTTCATTCTCTCTGTGCTTCATGGATTGAATGATTGATATAAATATTTTATTGATGTATCTTCTTAACCACCCATCTCCCTCAGGGAAGGGCACGAGGCCAGTAATGGCTAGCCGTTTTCTCCTCACGTGCTGAAATCGCATGCTGATTTCCTCGCATGCCAAAATATGCCCACACCCATAATGCAATGCGCCCCACTCCCCTGCACATGTACGTATGACCCCCCCATGCTCCACCCTGTGCATGAGTGTGATCCCCCTGCGCTCCCAGTGCACCCCATTTTGGGCCTAGCAGGCCTCCCTGAAGCCTCTTACACCAAAAACAGGGTGCTGGGGGAGTGCCCCGCACCTTGTGCGCCACACCCCGTGTGCTTCCCTCCGTGCATGCGCAAACAGCACCCCACCACCTGGACATGCACACGCAACCTCTCCCACACATGCTCATGCAACCCCTTCCCCCCCCCACATGCACACGCGTCTGCCGCATGCATGGCAGAAACTGAAAAATCAGCTGGCTGGCAGGAAACATGCACGCTTGTGCAGTGGAGCTGAGCTGGGTGACGGCTTGCATGCCTGCAGAGAGGGCATGCGTGCCATAGGTTGACTATCAGGCCTCTAGGTGTTGTACAATTGAATCAATGAAACTTAAGCATTAAAAACAACAAATTAAGATCATTGAATATATATATATATATAAACCAACATACATTTACAAGAGAGAGAATTCCAAGATGTGGAAATTAGCAGCCTTTCTTGCAGATGTTTCATGACCAAACGTGGTAACATCATCAGTGACCTAGAAGAGAATCGCATATGTTCTCTGCTAGCACTGATGATGTTACCTAGTTTGGTCATGAAACGTCTGCAAGAAAGCAACCAAGCTCAGACAGCACCAAGAGCCCCACAGCCAAAGGTATATTTCAGCTTTCCTTCCTGTTTAATGTCATGAAATCTGCCCAGTCCGACTTTGCCCTGAATTCTAAGGAGGAATAAGCAGTTTGAAAGCACCAGTGGTGGGATTCAGCCAGTTTGCACCTATTTGGGAGAACCGGTTGGTAACTTTCTAAGCAGTTCGGAGAACTGGTTGTTTTTTCCCCACTTTACAGGGCTAATCCTGTAAGGAAGGCAGGAAGGAAACATTCTGGTGTTGTTTCTAGCCTGATCGTTATTGCCCTGCTTACAGAAACTGCCTCTCTGGTTAATCCTTATTACCATTGTAACAACTAAAGTGAAGTGCCCATCGACCTGAGTGACATTGACTTGGCCACGCCCATGTGATCACATGACCACCGAGCCCCGCCTACCCAGCTGGTCATTAGGGCAGAGAACTGGTTGGTAAATTATTTGAATCCCACCACTGGAAAGCACTGTTCGCATTCGTTATCCTGGAGAAAAGGGCAAAGGCTTTTGAGTCGCAAGCCGAAATCTAGTAAAAAAAGGAGAGAGGTTGATAGGCTTACAATTCCATCGTTAAGAAGTGCGCAGATGGGGAGAGAGAGAAAGGTCTTACCAGGGGGAGGTAGTCGTGAATAGCACCGTCACAACCTGAGGACAGCTCGCTTTCTGGGGTCAGGCACTGTGGGCGTAGAGCTAAGCCTTGGCACCTCCGCTGGCCGCTGAGTCTGGAGAGACAGAGGTCAATCTACAATGACTAGGTTGCTCACAGCTCTGCCACCTTCTACAGGCTGCTCTGGGTTAGTTGAACTAAAATGCTCTAAGCTCATGATGGCAAATCTTTGGCACGTGTGCCGGGAGTGGCACATAGAGCCATCTCTCCGGGCACGCCAGCCCCACCTGTTGCTCTTCTGGGTTCTGGCGCACACATGCGGGCTGGCCAACCGGTCTTCGCACGTGCATGCCAGAAACTGGAAGATCAGGTGACATATGCGCACGGGGGAACTGCTCTTCCAGTTTCCGGCACTGCCACACATGCATGCCGAGGAGCTGTTGTTCTGGTTTCCGGCACATGCATGCTCCCGTTTTGGCACTTGGTGCCGAAAAGGTTCGCCAACACTGCTCTCAGCAGTAGCAATAGCAATAGCAGTAGACTTATATACCGCTTCATAGGCCTTTCAGGCCTCTCTAAGCGGTTTACAGAGAGTCAGCATATTGCCCCCAACAATCTGGGTCCTCATTTTACCCACCTCGGAAGGATGGAAGGCTGAGTCAACCCTGAGCCGGTGAGATTTGAACCGCTGAACTGCTGATCTAGCAGTAGTCTGCAGTGCTGCATTTAACCACTGCGCCACCTTGGTAGTAGCAATGAGAGTACAACAGTTGGAAGGGACCTTGGATGTCTTCTAGTACGACATATGAAGAACGGTTGCAGGAACTGGGTATGTCTAATTTAATGAAAAGAAGGACCAGGGGAGACATGATAGCAGCCTTCCAATATCCCAGGGGTTGCCACAAAGAAGAGGGAGTCAAACTATTCTCCAAGGCACCTGAGGGTAGAACAAGAAGCAATGGGTGCAAACTAATCAAGGAGAGAAGCAACTTAGAACTGAGGAGAAATTTCCTAACAGTTAGAATAATGAATCAGTGGAACAGAAGTTGCCTCCAGAAGTTGTGAATGCCCCAACACTGGAAGTCTTTAAGAAGATGTTGAATAGCCATTTGTCTGGAACGGTATAGGGTTTCCTGCCTAGGCAGAGGGTTGGAATAGAAGACCTCCAAGGTCCCTTCCAACTCTGCTATTGTAATGTATTGTATAATCCTCCAAGGTAGGAGACTCTACACCAGTGATGGTGAAGCTTTTTGCCACCAAGTGCTGAAAAGGGAGCATGCATGCATGCATGCTCGTCTGGGACGCAACCCTTTTTTTTTTGCTTGCTGAACCAGCAGTAACGCCGGCAGCAACCCACCCCTGATTCTATCCCTCTGTTAAAGAAGTGTAGGACTGTGTTGGCTTTCTTAGCATCTGCAGCACACTGCTGCTCATATTTAAGTGATTGTTCACTATGTCACCCCCTCCCGCTCTAAAGATACTATGATTGTGCCATATCATGGTGAGCATGGACAGATGGACACTTTGCTTCAGTGTCAATCAAAGAACGATCTTTCTGCCAAACAACTCTTTGCCCCATTCATGCCCACCCAAATGAGTCCTCTACCCGAGAGGAGAGGTAGCTTTGAAAGAGTCACCTGCGGCTTAGGAAACTCTCAATAGATTTCAAGGAGCCTTCAGAAACAGGAGAAGGACTGGAGCTGGCTCCTGTATAGCGAGAAAGAGAGAGAGACTCATGAGGTCTGGGAAACAGGTGCAGAGCTCCCAACCATATCCCTTTGGACTCTAGGTGTCACGTGATTTATTGATTTTGTTTACACATCCCAAGCAAAATGCAAGTCTTCATGTGAAGAACTGAAGAAGCGTCTTGGATGAGAAGGGAAATCTCTTCAAGAAAAAAAGAAAAACAAAGGAAGTCCAGGGTCCTTTGGAAAAAAGCAACTTTGGGATAGGAGGCATTAAAGTCTGCTGGGTGACATTGGGTCAATCACCAGGGGATGGTGAATTCTAGTTTTCCCTTAGGCCTGAAAGCAACTGAATGACTTTGAGCCGGTCACTCTCTCTGAGCCCAGCTCACCTCACAGGTTTGTGGTGGGGAAAATAGGAGGAAGGAGGAATATATGATATATGTTTACCACCTTGAGTTGCTTATAAAAAATAATAAAAGTGTGGTATCAACAAATAAAAATAAACCTGACTTTGCAGGAATCGTGAAACCCAACCTCGTACTCTTCTTCAATTTTACAAAAGCAATCTTCTATAGCAATAGTTGATAGATACAGAGGTGATCATCTTGGTATTAATTGTGTATTCTTTAGGTACCTCTTAAGGTAAATGTTCCCCTTGCACATATGTGCTAGTTGTTCATGACTCTAGGGAGCAGTGCTCATCTCAGTTTCAAAGCTGAAGAGCCAGCTCTGTCCGAAGACGCCTCCGTGGTCATGTGGCCGGCATGACTCAATGCCGAAGGCGCACGGAACACTGTTCCCTTCCCACCAAAGGGGGTCCCTACTTTTCTACTTGCATTTTTTACATGCTTTCGAACTGCTAGGTTGGCAGAAGCTGGGACAAGCAAAGGGAGCTCACTCCGTTATATGGTGCTAGGGATTCGAACTACTGACCTTTCAATCGACAAGTTCAGAATCTTAGCCACGGAGCCACATACCATTATGTAGTGTAATAATGCTATTACTATGCATTACTCTGAATAGTAATGTATAATATACTATAGTATATTACTCTGTTGCTTTGCATGTACACTGAGACCTGCACCAGAGACAAAAGTCCTTGTGTGTCTAATCACACTCGGCCAACAAAGTGTTCTAATTCTAATATTCTAACTTGAATTCTAAAATTCTAATTCTAACATTTTAATCATTCTAAAATTCTAATTCTAATATTCTAATAATTCTAAAATTCTAATAATTCTAAAATTCTAATAATTCTAAAATTCTAATCCTAAAATTCTAATCCTAAAATTCTAATTCTAAAATTCTAATTCTAAAATTCTAATTCTAATTCTAATTCTATTTTATTATTTTTCGACGCCGAACCTCAAAACTTGAATACAACCCTGGACACGCGTTGCCAGGTCTTCCTCGTTTCCCACACTCCATGTTGAGTAAGACTTACCACTAGGACAGCTTGGCCTGGCTTGGGTGGCTGAAGAAACACTGACTGGGGAAGGAGGCACTTCTTGTTCTAGGAAGCAAAGAAAGACGCAGATGTTAAGTGGGCATCCCTTGCCAAAACACAGGATGTTCTCAGGAGGTTCAGCCTATTCTCTTATTGGAAAGCTTTTGGACAACACTGAAATTAAGAAAGTTGGAATTGGCCATTGCCCAAGAGAAGATCAGAAGAAATGCCTGGATATCAGAAGTGAAAGTGGTGTTCTGACCTAGGCTACCCGATAAAGCATAAATCAAACGCTTAGTCCAAAAACCCTCTTTCATTTAAACGGCTGTGAATTGTGGTCATTCACAGCCCGTAATGATTCACAAACAGTCTGTGAAGAGTGCGACAGAAGTCTGCCACAGTCTTTCAGGGTAATGCTGATAAGTACCCACCTTTATCTCCCTTGAAACGCTGCCAGAGACCTAATTGCCAATTAGTTTTGCAAGGCCAAATGGAGCACAGAGTCAAATGGAGCTTCTCAGGCTTTGAAGGGACCAGAATGAACAAATTGCTTCCTGCAAAGGCTCATGTCCGTTTGCTCCTCTTTTTTGTCGTATGGGAGGGGCCAATCACTGCCAAGCCTTACTCCCGAGTCGCCCCTTTTGTTTTAACTGTTCTTGCCTTCTGGCAGCTCTGCGCATGCGCACGCTGGGAACAGGCTCACACTGTTCTTCTGCCTCGCTGCTGTCAGACTCTCGAGGCTCCAGAGGCAGCACTTCTCTACCAGATGGCCATGGCCCCCTCTCTGCCTCTGACACAGAGCTTTCCCCAGACTTCAGGACTGGCCCATGTTCTTCCCCAACCTCCTCACTGTCCGACTGTGCTGCCAGCTCCACAGGCCGCTGGCAGACCACAAGAAGTGCATCAAAGTAAAGGAATAGCCAGACATGGCAAAGTGAGGTTGAGATTGATATATAAAGGAATGTAAAAGGAACTTCTTGCAAGAAAACAGAACAAAATTTAAAATTAAAATGAAAAAACAAGAATAAACTGGGCTAAAAGTTCTTAAAGAGAGCAGGTCCCTGAGTCTCTTTCAGGGGCCTCACAAAGTCAAATGCATATTTATAAATTTCTCAGTTTTAATTTCTAATACAATAAATATTGATAGATACAACTCACATAAAGCAACAGGCTGATATTGATATAGTTCACATAAATGTTGGGGCCCTTAATGATTTTAAGAATGTAAAGGTTTCTTGAGACCAAAATATTTGTGAATTGCTCAGCTAGGTTAAATGGGAAATTGAGTTCTTTGTGGCTTAGCAGTTTTTTGGGGAGGAGGAATATGGTCTTAGCATAAAATATTATTCTAGTTCCGTGATGGCGAACCTATGACACGCGTGCCAGAGGTGGAACGCACAGCCCTCTCTGTGGCAAAGTGAGGTTGAGTGATCTTCTGGTTTCCAACAGCTGGTCTTTGTGGGCACTGGAGCAACAGAAAATAGCCTGAAAAAGGTCCAAAAACGGTCTGAAAATGGCCCAAAACAGCCTGAAAAATGGCCTGAAAACAATGCCCAAAATGGCCAAAAACCTGTCCTTTTTCGGACTGTTGTCAGGCTATCTTTGGGACATTTTCGGGACATTTTTCAGACTGAAAATGGCCTTAAAATGGTCCAAAAAACAGCCTGGAAAATGGCCTGAATATGACCCCAAAATAGCCAAAAATGGCCACAAAACAGGCATACGCCCGTTGGCCAGCTGGTCTTTCAATTTCTGGTGCTCTGGCGCATGCACAGGCATTCCAGGTTGGGCACTCAGTGCCAAAAAGCTTCGCCATCACTGTTCTTGATCATTTTTTCTCAACCTTGGCCACTTTAGGATGCATAGACTTCAACTCCCAGAATTCCCTGAATAATTCTGGCAATTGAAGTCCATCCAATTTAAGGGGGCCAAGATTGAGAAACATTTATGTAGACCAATAAGCCACACAATTTAGCCACAGCTGATGATGTGAGCCTGGCAACAATGGCTTTCTAGTTATTGTGGCCTGCCAGCGGCCAGCAGAGCTGGCAGCAGATTCGGACAGTGAGGAGGTTGGAGAGGAACCTGGGCCAGTCCTGGAGTCTGAGGAAGGCTCTGTTGAGGGCTCTGTGTCGGAGGCAGAGGGGGGCAGGGCCATCTGACAGTTATCAGCTGCTTTCGGAGTCAGACATCAATGAGGCAGACGAACAGCTGGAGCCTGTTCCCAGTGTGCAAATGCGCAGAGTTGCCAGATGAAGGGAACGGCTAAGGAACAAGGGTCGACTTGGGAGTAAGGCCACAGGTGGACGGTGAATGGCCCCTCCCAGAGGAAATAAAAGAGGAGCAAAAGGGGAGTGGAGTTTGAAGGAAACAATTAGTTCATTCCTGCATTCTTGCCAAGTATTGCAGCATCTGAAAGATATCGGCCTGGCCACTGTCCAAGCCTGATAAAGGTTGGTAATTGTGAAATACCTTGAAAGACTGTGGGCCGGGACTTTGCTGGAGAGGAATTCACTGTTAATTAAATAAAAGGGGTTTATCGGGATGAGGATTTGGCGTTGTGCTGCTGGGGAAGCCTATGTCAGAATACTGGTGGGTTTAGGCTTAAATAGGTTGTGTGAACTCAGCAATCATGTTGCCTTGTTCCAGAGAGCCAAGATAACGAATGGGTTACCATGCAGGTTGGCTTCCGTGCAAATTGTGGCAGAACTGCTCACCCGATCACCTGATCCAACGTTCCCAGTTTTAATTGCTCTCCGTTTCCCAGCACTTGTGCTGCTACGTGCAGTTGCTGGGAAGCACAGCTATTTCTCACTCCCGGGAATATAAATAGGAGCAAGATAGAAACAGACTTTCCCCCCCCCCCCAGAATTTAGTTACAGGAGAACGAGGCTCTAAAACTTAATGGAGGCATAATGCCAGAGGTGATGCGCACCCCGGAGCGATTTGCTGGGGGAGGGCGGGAAAAGGAATATTTTCAACAGATCAGAGGGCTTGCAGAGAAACTACTAAAAGAATTATTCCACGGGGAAGCAGAAAAATAAATCAACATTTAAAAAGAGGTAGTGGCCAAATGTGTTGGGTTGTAACTCCTACATTACCAAGCCAGCATATCCACCTAATTCATTGGGTCCATGGAATAGAATGGAATAGAATTATCGGTATTTATTGGCCAAATGTGATTGGACACACAAGGAATTTGTCTTTGGCTGTCCAAGTAGGGGGGATAAGTTTTACAAAATGTGCACAAGACCCACTGAAGGATACCCAGAGCAACAGGGCTACATTTGACCCACACATCCCTTCTCCCCTTCTGCACATTTTTCAAGCCCCTAGCTATTGATCTGGGTTCCTGCCCCCTCCCTCTGCTGATGTGCACTCACTGGCTGGGTTCACACAGCCTGCTAAGTCAAAACAGGAAGATCTAACACAAGCACTTGTGTTTGTTAATAGAATAGCAATAGCACTTATATAGATACACAGTGCTCTACAGCTTTCTCTAAGCAGTTTACAGCATCAGCCTCTTGCCCCCCAACGAGCTGGGTCTTCATTTTACCCACCTGAGAAGGATGGGAGACTGAGTCAACTTGAACCAGTCAGTATCGAACTCTTGGCAGTTGGCAGAGTTAGTCTGCAATGCTGCATTCTAACCATTGCACCACCATGGGCGGTGCTCTTCTCCACATCAAGGCCATTCAGACAGCGCTGTCCGAAGACATTTCCATGACATCACAGAACGCTGTTATCTTCTCACCAAAGTGGTACCTATTTATCTACTCGCATTTCCATGCTTTCAAGCAGCTAGGTTGGCAGGAAGCTCACCCTGTCGTGCAGTGTTTGGGTTTCGAACCTGGGCTGCCAGCTTTCCAGCTGACAAGCTCAGCATCCTTAACCGCTGAGCCACTGTGCTGCCCATATAATAAAGGTCCAATTTCAAATCAAACAGATCAAGTGACGTTTGTACCTGCAGGAACAAGAGTATCGTCCAAGTCCTGGGAATCCTGTCTCTGTCCCAGGCTTAGCGAGTAACTCGGATG
Source organism: Thamnophis elegans (assembly GCF_009769535.1). Taxonomy (NCBI): domain Eukaryota; kingdom Metazoa; phylum Chordata; class Lepidosauria; order Squamata; family Natricidae; genus Thamnophis; species Thamnophis elegans. The sequence goes on from NC_045550.1 coordinate 65,707,012, forward strand.
ACGCTGATTGACGAAGCGGGACCCTTTCTGATGGTAATTTACACCGTCTGGGAGAAAGCAGAGTCAGGGTGATTAGACTTATTTCCAGTTCTCCTGTTGCCATTTCAATGATGTACAATTAGAATAGAATAACAGAGTTGGAAGGGACCTTGGAGGTCTTCTAGTCCAACCCCTGCCTAGGCAGGAAACCCTACATCACTTCAGACAAGTGGCTGTCCAGCCTCTTCTTAAAAACTTCGTGTTGGAGCATTCACAACTTCTGGGGGGAAATTGTTCCATTGATTAATTGTTCTCACTGTCAAAAAATTTCTCCTTGGTTGCAGGTTGCTTCTCTCCTTGATAAGTTTCCACCCATTGTTTCTTGTCCTACCCTCAGGTGCTTTGGAGAATAGCTTGACTTCCTCTTCTTTGTGACAACCCCTGAGCTATTGGAACACTGCTATCATGTCTCCCCTAGTCCTTCTTTTCATTAAACTAAACATACCCTGTTCCTTCAACCATTCTTTATATGTTTTATCCTCCAGTTCCCTAACTATCTTTATTGCTCTTCTCTTTGGCTTCAACAATACTGGTTTTGTAGTACATTTTATTCCCACAGCTCTGGATGTCAAAAGCAAACCTCTCTTCTTTAGCCAGAGGCTAAGATAGCAAATATTGTCAAGAGCCAAAGCTCAAGCACAAGACCAGACCTTTTTAATGAAATGAGCAAATGAAAGTCAAAAACATAGCAGGAAAAAAAGTGCCCAGCTTAGCATTTTGAAGAAAACCCTCTAAACAGTATCTCCCCTCTATACATTTGCTAAGCCCAACGTCTAAACTTACTAAACTGTAGAACTGATCAAGTTTATTTCCATTTATTTGTTGGTGTTTCATAAATGTTTATTTATGATGCAACTAATTACCAAAAGGGAGAAAAATTGTAATTACTGGATGGAACCAACATTTTGCAAGCATTTGATTTGCTTTCTGCCATTGTTTGCATCATGGATATTAGGAGAAATGGTATTAGACTAGCGGATAATTATATTAGACTAGCGGATAACCCGGCATTGTCTGGGTATTTATTTATAGGGGGAAAATGTCCGGACCAAATGTAATTTCTAATGTTGGATTTTCTTCCTTACCAGAGAGAGCCCCCTTGTGGAGTACTGTGAAGCCATTACCATGGCAACTCCCCTGGGCTGCACAGTAGAAGCCATTTTCCAGTACAGTACAGTAGAAGTCATTTCAAGGCACAACAGGCTGTATCTTAACAGAACACACACACCGAGGGGTGTTAGGGGTGTCTTACCCCCACAATATTTTTTTCCAGAGAGTAAGTCATCTGTGTATCAAGTTTGGTTGAAATTCTTCGAGGCATTCCAGAGTTATGCTGGAAAACACACACACACACACACACACACACACACACACACACACACACTGCAGTAATGCTAAATAGGAATTGTTATATTGAAAGGAAGGAAGGAAGGAAGGAAGGAAGGAAGGAAGGAAGGAAGGAAAGAAAGAAAGAAAGAAAGAAAGAAAGAAAGAAAGAAAGAAAGAAAGAAAGAAAGAAAGAAAAGGATGCATCTAATTTTAAACATTTGGGCATAATATAATGAATGAATACTCGGGATTCTGCTTAAATGCTTATAGTGGAATTTTTCCGCCAGGCAAGGAAAATATTTTATGGACCTTTCTGGTTAAAGAATTTCAACTGGTGGGGTCTAAGAAGAGAACCTTCTTTGCTGTCTCCCCTTCCCTATGGAACATCTATACCACCCCCACCTCCACCCAAAGGCGAGGCAAGTCGTCACTCTCCTAGCTTTTCGGAAGTCTGTCAAGACCTGCCAACTGGAATGAGGGTCTAAGAATGCCATGCAATCCTGAGAATGGTTGGGTGGGTTGAAGGTGCTTCCTCTGCCTTTTAACTCTCTTTTAACTTTAATTGTTTTTATTAATTCTGTTTTGATTTGGTTTTTAACTTTGTTTTTAACTATGGCACTTATACGATTTTATTGTTTGACTTAGAACTCACCCAGAATCACACAAATGTGATGGGCAGTATAGAAATTAGACAAATAATTACACACTCATTTCAGGTGGTCCTACCTGTGTTGCAAACCTGAAGTGCTAAAGGCAAGGCCTCCTTAGTGGCAGAGTCTACAGGCACTGCGGAAGTAAACATGGAAGGCAGATTGCAGGCCTTGCTTGACTGGACAGCTTTAAGACAGAACCTTCGGAAGAAACCTAGGGAACGGGAGAGAGAGAATAACGCTATTTATTTCTTTAATGCATTTTAGAATTGTGGTTCCACTCAGTTAACACCAGGGGTGAAATCCACTTAACTTTGCTACCAGTTCGCAAATGTGAGTGCTTGTGCGCACGTTCCGCTCTCACACCCCATCTCCATGCATGTGCAGGATCTTCCATGCATGCCCAGAACGTCAAAAATGGACGTGATGACGTCCAGGTGGGTGGGCGGAGCCTGCTACCAAGTGCTCCTGCAAAGGTAAGTAGAACAGCGAGGGGGGGAGGGAATCTGCTGTGCCACGCGATTTAGATTAGTTAGTAATCCTGCTTTCTAGCTAATATAAATCACGCGTAATAGCTGGTCGTTGGAAATACCGTGACCCGACAATTGCGCGATAGACATATACGCGCCAACAAAATAGTGCCAATTAAAACGCAACGTCAAAATCACACCGATAAATGCGCGACGACAAAAGCGCAACAAAAGCGTGATGACAAGCACAATAAAAACGAATAAATTACTGTTAGGGTTAGGGTTATAGTTTGTCTATAGTTTGTTGATGCCGCAATTTTGTCGGCGCGCATTTGTTGGCGCGCTAGTGTTGAAAATCAATTAGCGATTTTGACGGCGCTCATTTGTCCATCGCAGTTTTGTTGGCGCGCATATGTCTATCGCGCATTTGTCGGTGAACCAGAAATACCGGTACACCCGAACCGTTAGCATTTCAACCCTGGTTAAAACTTAGGATCTTTATGGTAAAACCACAAAATAGCGTTAAACATTGCAAAAAAATAAAGTAGAAATGTTGAAGATCTACATCAAGATAGGCAACTAGTGACATCCCAGATCTTCTTGAAGTACAGCGAGCAGCATCTTTCCAAACTGGCCCTCTTTCCTAAGGCTGTTGGGAGCTTACCAACATTTGGAGGGCTACGGATGATTTGACCCTTGATCTATAAGAAAAGAGCCCCCTAAATTCCTCAGAAGGATTCCACATTGGTGTTACAGGAAGTCCTTTACTTACAACCTCAGCTGGGACCAGAATTTCTTTTGCTAATTAAGGTGGTTGTCCCAAAGGTGTTTTTTCTCAGGAGGCAACTGGATTTTCTTGTTTTTTCTTTGAAGACGTTTCGCTTCTCATCCAAGAAGCTTTTGACAGGACAGTCTTCAAAGAAAAAACAAGAAAGTCCAGTTTCCTCCTGAAAAAGCACCTTTGGGACAACCATGACTTGGATGACTGAGACTCTCTACAGACTTTCACCTATACAATTTGGGATGAAGACCCTTAGAATGGTGTGGGAGTAGGAATGGATTTCCAGAGGAAAAAATTGCAGAGTACAGGAACCATTGCCACTCAGGTGACCCTGAGGACACAAATAAACCTCCAAATAGCCTTAACGACCCTCTAAAAGGATGCAAATGACCAGCTGTCTGCAAGGAATATAAATCCTTCCATTCTCCACTATCCTGTATAGATCTAGATTACCAGGAACTGTACTTGGAAACCGCTTCTGGACTTTGTGCTTGAGGTACGGGGAGGGGGGAATGAAACTTTAATTTGGGGTTTTGCTGATTAGATGGATTCAGTTTTGGTCACCACAATGTTAAAAAGATGTGGAGACTCTAGAAAGAGTGCAGAGAAGAGCAACAAAGAGGATTAGGGGACTGGAGGCTAAAACATATGAAGAATGGTTGTAGGAACTGGTATGTCTAGTTTAATGAAAAGAAGGCCAGGGGAGACATGATAGCAGTCTTCCAATATCTCAGGGGTTGCCCCAAAGAAGAGGGAGTCAAACTATTCTCCAAGGCACCTGAGGGTAGAACAAGAAGCAATGGGTGGAAACTAATCAAGGAGAGAAGCAACTTAGAACTGAGGAGAAATTTCCTGACAGTTAGAACAATTAATCAGTGGAACAGAAGTTGCCTCCAGAAGTTGTGAATGCCCCAACACTGCAAGTCTTTAAGAAGATGTTGGATAGCCATTTGTCTAGAATGCTATAGGGTTTTCTGCCTAGGCAGGGGGTTGGACTAGAAGACCTCTAAGGTCCCTTCCAACTCTGCTATTGTATTGTATTGTGTTGTGTTGTATTGTGTTGTATTGTATTGTATTGTATTGTTATAGAAATGGCGAGTATATATTAGTATGCAAAAGTAAAAAAAAATGAGGCTGTATATTATTGTCTCACTCTACTGATCTAAAAGAGAGTCATAAGTCAGGACTTTTTTCTCTTTTCTCTTTTCCCTTACACTTTTTCCCCTTCTCTTCTTCCTCCCTTACTTTCCCCCATTATTTTCATTTTTTTTCCGTATTTTATACTTAAGATAAAGTGCTAAAAAAATGTCAAACCAAAAATAAATGACCAGGAACTGGCCTTTCAGGATTGACACTTGGAGGTTAATGAATTGTGGGCGGTGGGGGTGGGGGGAATTGCCCCAATCCAGCCTACTTTTTTTGGGAAGGAGGAACAGACTTACCAACCCCAAACTGGTTGTTAGCCAATCAATCAATCAATCAATCAATCAATCAATCAGAATAGAGCTGGAATGGACCTTGGAGGTGTTCTAGTCCAGCCCCCTGCTCAAGCAGGCCAAACTTGAAGACAAGGAAAACGTGAGGAAAAGGGGCTTTACCGTGTTCCACTTCTGCTTCCCTCTGAGCCACAGTCTCGTTATCCCGGATAACGGAGGCAGCGGTCAGGTGGTGAAGGAGCTTCTCCAATCCCGTGCTTGGCGGCGGCGGCTGCTGCTGTCCCTGGGAATGTTCCAGGCTGCTTTTGGGGAGGAACAAGGAATCCAGGCCACCGATCACCTCCCAGGAGACGGGCTTCCCTGCACTGAGGGCATGGATCACCACCTGGCACTGGAGAGGAGGCAAGGGGCTGCCATCAGGCATTCCTTGCTCCAAGGCCGGTGATGGGCTGAAAAGGTACGAGGGCTCCAACAGCATGTCCCAATCAAGATGGGTGGGTGACAGCAAATTGCCTGGAAAAGAGTAAGCCATTAGGATGCAGAGGTAAGGTGGGCAACAGGACAGATAATTCAGAAAGTGGGGACTTTGGTGCTCTCTGAACCTGATGGGTTGTTTTTTTGGGGGCAGATGTTTCATTATTCAGATAGCCCTGATGATGTTACCTAGCTGGGTAATAAGACATCTGCAAGAAAACAACCAAACACAGAGAACGTGGACTTCACAGTTCCACCCTGAGCTACAAATATTCTCCTCTATTATTATCTAGCAGTGCTGCTACTTTATTGGGTAACAAAATATCTGCAAGAAAATCACCAAGCTCAGAGAGGAGCAAGGACCCCAGAGTTCAACCCCAAAAGCACCTATATTCTCTTCAATTGGTTCAGAAAGTTCCAGCAATGCACAAGCATTCCTATTGGCTGCTGCTAGCACTGAAGCTCATGAATATTCATTTCCTCATGCTTAGCACACTGACATGGTGCTCATTGTGAAGCCTCATTAGAAGATCCCTGCCATCAACATGGGATCTGCTTTGGCTTATGCCAGAATGAAATCTGCCTTGCTGTTTTTCGAATGTTATGTTCATTTATTACAACTATATTCAGAGGTTGTATTCTGCTGCTTCGCCCCGGTTCGGGCGAACTGGTAGTGGCGGCGGTGGGAGGCTCTGCCCACCTGCCCAGATATCATCACGGACAGTCTGCACATGCGCAGGAGCGCTGCCTGTGAGAGAAGTGAGCACACGCTCCCAGTTCCCAACCGGTAGTGAAGGTAAGAGGATTTCATGCCTGACTATATTGTACCCTTCTTCCTGTTTTTGAAGGCAGCTTACAGAGATATCTTCATTTTTATCCCCATATGAGCTGGGGTAGGTTGAGCTGAACGTGTGCAATAGACCCAAAGGTCACCCAGTGAATTCCCACGGCTGGGAGTAGATGTGAACCAGTCATCCTGGTCTTGTTCCATTAACCATTTCATCGCATTTGCTATCGTTTTACTTTTTAAAAAGGTAAAAGTTCCCCTCGCACATATGTGCTAGTCGTTTTCGACTCTAGGGGGCGGTGCTGATCTCCTTTTCAAAGCCGAAGAGCCAGCACTGTCCGAAGACGTCTCCGTGGTCATGTGGCCGGCATGACTCAACACCGAAGGCACGCAGAATGCTGTTACCTTCCCACCAAAGGTGTTCCCTATTTTTTCTACTTACATTTTTACATGCTTTTGAACTGCTAGGTTGGCAGAAGCTCGGACAAGTAATGGGAGCTCACTCCATTATGCACTGCTAGGGATTCGAACCGCCAAACTGCCAACCTTTCTGATCGACACCCTCAGCGTCTTAGCCACTGTGCCACCACGTCCCTATTTTTACTTTTACACACTGGTAAAAATCTCAACCCTTCCTATTTGTCCTTCTCTTCCTGTTCCTCTCTGTTCCCAAAGTACATCAACTTTCTCCATCCCCTTCGCTTACTGGAATCAGCAACAGCCTTGGGCATCTTCTGCAGCTCAGGCCCGATCTCATCCAACTTCCCTTCCAGAGACCGATTGGGTTTCTGGGATACTTTCTCCAGGGCTCGGTGCAGCCGATGGGCATCCAACTCGCCATGCGGAGAAGAGAAACTACGTCCAGACATGGCAGTCCGGGCCAGGGCTTTCTTCTTACGCATCAACTCTTCAGAGCTCAGGGCAATGGAGGTCTTCAGAGAGAGGGAAAGAGAAAGGTCCAAACTGGAAATGATGTCAGAAAGCCAAATGATTTTTCCTTGTACAGATCCATGAAGGACCTGGGTGTCCTTGATGCAAAGGTGATGATGAATAACAACAATAATAATGGAATAATAGAGTTGAAAGGGACCTTGGAGGTCTTCTACTCTAACTCTCTTCTCAAGCAAGAGATCCTATACCATCTCAGACAAATGACTGTCCAGTCTTTTTTTAAAAACCTCCAGTGTTGGAGCATCCACAACTTCTGGAGGCAAGTCGTTCCACTAATGCAGGGGAGAGCAACTTTCGGCTCCGGAGCCGCATGTGGCTCTTTCATCCCGCCCTGTTGCCAGTTGGCTCCACAATTGATAGGGCTTTTGATTAGGACAGGTAGAGGAAAAAGGATGCTGCGCTAGGAGGAGACTCTATGGTGGTGGGGGGAAACCAGATGTCCAGTCAGCTCCAGAATTGAATGGGGGGGGGCTTCCAGTTAGGACCTTTGTGGCTCTTTTGTGTGTTTAAGGTTGCTGATCCCTTCACTAATGATACTTCAGCTTCATTTGCAATAACAATTGATACAAACTAAAGGTAAACTGCTCCAAACTCGATTGCAGAAAATACGACTTCAGCAAGAGTGGTCAACGCTTGGAATGCACTACCTGACTCTACATACTCAAACCCCCACAGCTTCAACCTTAAACTGTCTACCGATGACATCACCCCTTTCCCAAGAGGTCCGTAAAGGGGGCGCACCAGTGTGCCTACTGTCCCTTCCTACTGTCCCCATTTATTTGTATTCATTTCCTTCGTTCATGTCCATGTTCATACTTATATCTGCTAACTTGTATATATTTGACAAACTAATAAAATAAATTAAAAATTACTTGTTATAAATGCCAGGAAATTCCTCTTTAGTTCTAGGTTTCTTCTCTTCTTGATTGGTTTCCATTCATTACTTCTTGTCCTGCCCTCAGGTGCTTTGGAGAATAGATTGACCCCACTTTTCTTTGCTACAACCCCTGAGATATTGGAACACTGCTATCATGTCATAGCAGAAATGACCATCATTCATCACCATCAATATAAAGCAGAGATGCTGGATAATGAATTCAGAATTCAGAGAAACAATTAGAGTCTTTCAGGAATTAATCCGTAAGCAACGGATGGAAACTAATCAAGGAGAGAACCAACCTAGAACTAAAGAGAAATTTTCTAACATTAATCCGTGGAACACCTTGCCTCCAGAAGTTGCTCCATCTCTACAGGTTTTAAAGAAGATATTGGACAACCATCTGTTTGAATTGATATAGTATAGTGAGAGAAGGAGAATTATTCCTGTAAAGAAAAGAGCCATAGTAACTCCATATTTAAACTCTGTATAACCTATCTGGGAGACATTAAAATAAGGAGTTGTGTAAGAGACTTTTGGGGGGAAACAAGAGTTATAAATTGATTAGTATATTCCAGGCCAGGTCAGGCTAACATTGGCAGGAAAGAAACTGTCGTGTTAGGATTGATAGCATTATTATGAAGAAATGTGGCAAGGGTATTTCCTGGAGGACTTCTTGTTCGGGGAAATTGCTGCGAAATAGCCAAAAACTTCTCTAACATAAGATAGCCAGTGAGGATGAGGGGCGGTGTGTTGTTTTTCTTCTTTGCTGAAAATGTATTTAAACCATGTATTCAAACCTCTACTTTGCTCTCTCCTACGAGAGGATCCTTTTGCAAAAGCCTTCTAATAAATTGCTCTTTTTATTATTCATGGTCTCCTGATTTTTCACCTGAGAGGTTTTACATCTCACATATAGGGTGTCTTGAACAGGAGACTGCAGTAGAAGACCTTCAAGGTCCCTTCCAAATCTTATTATTCTTTTGTCTCCACAACATGCTGAAGAAATGGAGAAAACAAGAGCTTTGCGGTTCCTCACCTTAGCCGTAGCCCCAGTTTGAGTTTGGGTTACCGGTGCCGACTTAGTGGAAGAGTTGCAGAGAGACACACTCTTCTGTCCTTGCTGAGAGGTGCTTTCAAGAGTCTGGGCTAAGGAGCCTTCCTCCGGAGGGACATCCCTGGAGCCGGTAGACTCACTGCTGGTAGAGCTGTGGCATAAGGGTTGGCTGGGGTCGGTGCTGACTGAGCAGTGAGTAAGCACATATTGCTCCTGAATGTAGGAAGGCTGGTAAATCCGCTTCCAAATATCTCCTACAGACACTGGATCTCCACCTGCAGAGAAAAGAATTTATGGTGATCTGGCTTGGAGAAATTTCCAAGGTATTTGGTATCCCACCCATCCCTCAGATGGAAAGGTCAAGAAGGGAAGTAGATCTTCCTCTAAGCCAGTGATGGTGAACCTTTTTGGTGCCCAGTGCCCAAAACACGGGTTCCCCCAAAAGCAATGCAAGCATCCCGCATGCATGCATCCCACACCCCATGCATGCGCACCCATGCGGCATGCATACGCGCCCCCCACGCATGCCCTCCATTCCCCTCTCACTGATTTTTGGCTTCCAAGTTGGTGCAGGAAGCTTTCCAGGCCAAAAACAGGGTGCGGAGGGGCGGGCACATACATGCGAACCCCAAAAATACATGTGAGTGCCCCAGCTCATGCACCCAAATCCCCTGCACATGCCCCGTTTCCCACACATACAGGGCAGTGATGCGAAGACCAGCTGGCCGGCGGGAGGCACGCACAAATGTGCGATGGAGCTGGGCTGGGGCGATGGCTGGCGTGGCTGCAGAGAAGGCTGTGCGTGCCACCTGTGGCACACGTGTCATTGGTTTGCCATCATGGCTCTATGCAATGATGCCTGCTGTTAAAGCACCTCCCTTCTTTGCACCTTAATTAATTCAAGGGGAAATTCACCGTGTAAGTGCAGAGACACGTAAACAAAAGCCCCGGAGAGAACTCTAGTCTCAGAAAGCCTCTGGTACAAGATAACATTAAGAATGAGAATTATCATGGTAGCAATTATGTCTTCATTCCTCCTGTGATTGTTTATTAAAGTGCCGCATTAATTTTTAATGCGACCGAAAGGGAAACGATTAAAGGCCATACAGAGTGGTGAGTTAACCCTATTCGCTGTAGTTTCGTTTAAGGTCATGTAAATGCTACTAAAATTACATCGCAGGATTGTTGTTGGGTTTTTTTGGGAGCCCTGTTACTTTTGGGAATGTGGACATGGTAGCAGAGGTGGTATTAAGCCGGTTCTGACCGGTTCTGGTGAACTAGTATCGGAAATTTGAGTAGTTCGGAGAACCGGCAAATACCACCTCTGGCTGGCTCCGACCCCATCTATTTGATGCCTCTTGAGTCCCAGCAGATTGGCTGGGTCTTCTTCTGTTGCCCTGCACAGGAGAAGGGAGCTGGAAAGCAAGTTAGTGGGGTGGGGAGGGAATGGGGATTTTGCAGTATCCTTTCCCTGGAGTGGGAAGGGAATGGAGATTTTGCAGTATCCTTCCCCCAGGAGTGGGGAGAGAATGGAGATTTCACAGTATCCTTCTCCTGGAGTGGGGAGGGAATTGAGATTTTGCAGTATCCTTCCCCTGGAGTGGGGAGGGAATGAGACTTTGCGGTATCCTTCCCCTGGAGTGGGGAGGGAATGCAGATTTTGCAGTATCCTTCCCCTGGAGTGGGGAAAGAATGAACATTTTACAGTATCCTTCCCCTGGAGTGGGGAGGGAATGGAGATTTTGCAGTATCCTTCCCCTGGAGTGGGGAGGGAATGAGATTTTGCGGTATCCTTCCCCTGGAGTGGGGAAAGAATGAACATTTTACAGTATCCTTCCCCTGGAGTGGGGAGAGAATGGGAGATTTTGCAGTATCCTTCCCCTGGAGTGGGTAGGGAATGGGGATTTTGCAGTATCCTTCCCCCAGGAGTGGGAGGGAATTGAGATTCACAATATCCTTCCCCTGGAATGGGGATTTTGCAGTATTCTTCTCCTGGAGTGGGGTGGAAATGGAAATTTTGCAGTATCCTTCCCCTAGAAGTGGGGAGGGAATGGGGTTTTGCAATATCCTTCCCCTGCCACATACACCAGGTCACGCCCACCAAGCCATGCCATACCCACCAAGCCACACCACAGAACTGCTAGTAAAAAAATCTGAATCCCATCACTGACCTGTAGCACATTGTTCCAGTCCCCGATGCACCCTCAATCTGGGAAAAAGTGTGCACCCCAGGGCATTGGCTCTGCCAATTCTGCACTTTTTAAACTGAACTCTGCCCACAAGCACTGATGATGTAACCTAGTTTGGGTACTGAAATGTCTGCAAGAAAACCACCAATCTCAGAGAGCACAAAGACCCCTGAATTTCCAAGTTGCTGCCTCCTTTAAAATGGATGTGAATATTGCCTTCCAAGGCCTGCACTCACTCTTCATAGAGTCATCAGTGTCCTCAAGTGAAAACTTCATGGATATTTCCTGGGAAACGTCCTGAAGGCCCTTGTAACGCTCTGGATTCTCTCCAGCTGAAAGTGGGAGGGCTCCATCCTGTCCTTCTACCTCCTCCTGGGATGGAAAGGCCGGCCCTGCAGATCCTCTAGAGAAACTTCGACAGATTTGCTCTCGGCCCTAAGGAACAGGGTAACCAGAAGATAACATGGGTAATCCTCAACTTGCAACCATTGATTTAGTGACCATTGGAAGTTACAAAGGCACTGAAAAAAGTGATTGGTGACCATTCCTCGCATTTATGACCACCACAGCAACCCCAAGGTCATGTGCTTCGATTCAAGCGCTATGGCAACCAGCCTGTATGAACAATGGCTGAAGTGTCCCCGGGTCACATGATTGTCATCTGCAGCTTTCCCAGCTGGATTCTGATGAGCAATGTCAATGGGGAGAAGCCGGATTCGCTTAAGGGCTGTGTGATTCACTAACTAACATCAGTGCTTCGCTTGACAAGCACATGCAGCAAAACAGTCATTATAAACTCACTTAACGACTGGCTTACTCAGCCACAGAAATTCTGCTCCCAATTGTGATTGTAAGTTGTAAGGACCTGTTTTAGCCCACTAGCGGCAAGCAGAGCTGACAGCAGAGTCGGACAGTGAGGAGGTTGGGGATGAACATGGGCCAGTCCTGGGGGCTGAGGAAAGCTCAGATGAGGGCTTCTGCATTGGAGGCAGAGAGAGAGCTAGACAGCAGTGAGGCAGTGGAACAGCTGGAGCCTGTTCCAGTGTGCGCATGCGCAGAGCTGCCAGAAGACAAGAACAACTAAGAAGCAGGGTCAACTCAGGAGTAAAGCCACACCTTGTTGGTCCCTCCCATAAGAAACAAAAGAGAAGTGAACGGAAAGTGGGCTTTTGCAGGAAACAATTCGTTCCTTCGGCCGTTTCAAGGGTGGAAAGTTCTGTTTGTGACTATAAGAGACTCTGTGTCAGGTTTTGCCTTGCCCTACGTTTGGAAACTAGTATTTGGCAGCTCTTCAAGCGAGATAAGGTTCGTGTTGATAACCATCCCTCTGAAAGACTGTTTGCTAAGCCTTGCGGATTGTGAATGAAAGGAATTCACAATCGTGTAAATAAAAGGGGTTTTGCCGGGACCAAGACTCTGCTTCTTGCTTTTTAAGGAAGCCTGGCCAAAACAGGACCCACCTGTACATTTGTACATGCATGAAATGAAAGCCCTGATATGGAGAAAGAAATAATGGCACTCCCCCAAGAAGCATGTGAGACCAACAATCAAATGAGCACTACCCCAATCAAGAAACTGCCAAAGAGCCATCAGTAAATGGCCCAACCAAAGAACCCCCAAGACTACTTTACCCACACAGAGAAGCATGTCACCAAGAACATAAACTGATAGCCAACCCCACTCCTTACTAGCACTGATGATGTTACGTAGTTGGTAATAAAACGTCTGCAAGCTCAGAGACCACCAAGGACCCCCTCAAGCAATCGGATAGGCAAACTAGGCTTTGGGTGTGTTGGATTCAGGGGATGGTCACAAAGTGAAACCAGGGCTGATTTCCCACATGGGGAGAGATCTACTTTGTAAGGAAAATGATTGCTCAACTGTTGCTTTCTTGTCCCGGAAGCTGGCAACATGGTAAAGGGTGCAGTAGCTGATGAGCCGGTCTCCGGGATAAAGGGACGCAATCTCGTTGGGTGACAGCAGGCCTCCATGGTGTCAGGCACGTACCAGTCGATGGTGATGTCACTCACAGCTGGCTCAATGGCTTCTTCAAAGACTTTATCAGCTGGGAGAGGGTGGGGCGGAAAGGAAAGCATATTGAATGCTTGCCTACACAGCAATCCATACTCTACTTAACGAACCTGGTAGCAAGAGGTTGAGTGTTCTATCAATCGAGGGGAACTCAAAATATTATGGCAACAAGGAAAGAGAAGTCCACATTTCAAAAAGGGCTGGGGAAACTCCAGACGGTGACACAATGAAGGGGAATCATGGTTTTGTTGAACTTTACATGCCTATCCCAAGATGTTTTCCAAATGGCAACTCTTGGCTTTGTCAGAATATTCATGAACTGGAAGAGGACATAGCAACAGGTCAGCCATTGGGGACTGGCTGGAAGAGGACATGGTAACAAGGCCAGCCAATGTATAAGCATGGCAACGGGGTCAGCCAATGGGAACTATTTCGGAGCTTGGGCATGGCTTACCTATGTACCTCTGAGTCTGTGCAAGAGAACTAATATAGCCTGCTCTCTGAATTGAAACTGGAAACCAATTTCTCCTCTCTACCACCTTGGAAGAATCTGATGTTGGCATTGTACATTTATTCATGTGTTATTATATATATAAAGAAGTTAATGAATCCAGCTGCATCAGTTATCTGTGTGTGCTTTCTGGATCCGATTTCTACAACAAACTCTGACAGTTTTGTCCTTGGAAACATTTGGCTTCTCATCCAAGAATCTTCTTCAGAACTGAAGATGCTTCTTGGACGATAAGCTATATGTTTTCAAGGGAAAAAAAACCCCAAAATCCAGTTGTCTTTTGGAAAAGCACCTTTGGGACAACCATGACCTGGATGATCGAGAATTTCCATAGACATTTAACATGCCTATCTTACTGTATTCTTCCTCCTATCCCAACCCACGGCTGTTGGACCTTATCCTTCTACTTAATAAGTAGCCACTGGAGATAAGCAGTGTTGGAATGGCCAGGATACCTAACTCATCCCTTTTTCTTTGAATATCCATATAGGAAGTGCATTGAAAGAGTATATGTATTATTAAAGTACAGTTAGATCATGTGTGACTGACAGATTGGATGTCAAATTGTGATTTTAACGTAGATTTTATCTGTTATTTATTATTTTATTCTAGAATGTTTAACTGGATATTCTTGAGTGTTTTTATTTGTTCTGGTCTCTGGTCTTTGACTGTAATAAGCTTGATTTGAGTCGAGTTGAGTTGTTGGGAACATTTCTTCTGATATTCTTACTTCACAGCCCTTTCCACCCTCATATGCCAAAAGATCAGGAGTGAAATGTTGTAAAGTCTGCTACTGGTTCACTTCATGCACGCATGCGTGCCAAATGTGCGCTTTGCGCACAGGTGCACCGCAGGCACTAAGAAGCCTTTTCTGAGTCTGCAAAGGTAAATAGAATAGTGAGGAGGGGGAACAGCTGTGCTGCGTGATTTAGATTCGCTAGAAAGCAGGAAAGCAATAAAAAATGCTACCCGTTCTCCTGAACCGGTAGTTTAAAAAAAATTGCTTAAACATTTTTTTAAAGTTCCAACGATCAGCTGTGTGACAATCAGGTGTGCCATGCAATTGTCGGAACTTTTTAAAAAACAAATGTAAAGCATTTTTAAACTATCACTTCGGGCGAAACAGCGCAAACTGGTAGCATTTCACCCCTGCAAAGATGTTTTGGAAAATGATCTCTGTGGGTCCCAGCAATACAATGAGATGCTGGCACTATACCGAAGATAAGGTTTCTCATAGGTGATGCATAATTCATCAGCTTGGTGCTCTATGATGGGCATGACCTGATGACTGGGGGTTAACTACCCACCACCCAAACCTGGGGACTGGATCAAAACCACATGATCAAAATAAAAAAGCATTATCCAAGGAATAAGAGCCCTACCTTAGGCTGCAACCTTTCCCCTGGGCTGAGGAATTCTGCCTGGCCTCTGCTAACTTTGGCCAATCTCCTGAGGAGCTGATGGCAGACAGCAGAGCCCAGGCCAAATGTGAAACACCTGTAAGAAGTAAAGGCTGGACTTCAGAGACAAACTGCTGGGTTTTAAAAAAATTCATCTCATTCTAAATTGTGCCGGCGGTATGCCCTGGTTTAGTCATGCCCACATCTTTGTTGCTGCCAAATGTGACATCTACCCTTATCACCCACATATCAGAGTTGAAGCTGTGACTTAATTCCAACTGTTTCCAGGCATGAATTACTGAAGGGGGTTGCAAATGACATCAGCTGCATCCACATTGTAACAGGAATAACAGTTGGAAGTGACATTCGAGGTCTTCTAGTCCAACCCTCTGTCCAGAAGCAGACCCTACACCATTTAAGACAAATGGTTGTCCAATCTCTTCTTAACAACCTCTAGCGATGGATCACAACTTCTGGGGGCAGGTTTTTCCACTGGTTAATTGTTCTAACGGTCAGGAAATTTCTCCTTGATTCTAGGTTGCTTCCCTCCTTGATTAGTTTCCATCCATTGAATAGAATAGAATAACAGATTTGGGAGGGACCTTGGAGGTCTTCTAGTCCAACACCCTCCTTAGGCAGGAGGGTGTCCTGCCTAAGGCCCTACACCACTTCAGGACAAATGGTTATTCAACATTTTCTTAAAAACTTCCAGTGTTGGAGCATTCACAACCTCTGTCTTCTTGCTTCTTTGTCCTGCCTTCTGGTGCTTTGGAGAATAGCTTGACTCCCTCTTCTTCATGGCAGCCTCTCAAATATTGGAAGATTGATATCATGTCACCCCTAATCCTTCTTTTTCTTAAACTAGACATACTCAATTCCTGCAATTTTTTCCCCCCATATGCTTTAGCCTCCAGTCCCCTACCTGTGTGTCATCACACAAATGATGCAGATTCTATCGTTTGGGTCAGCTGTATTATGCAATGGACAACAGTGGCAAATTCCACATCATTTGGAAGATGCTCTTGGGATCCCTTTCCTGGTTTGAAAGTAGACTCCACTGTGCCCATGTTTGGAGGGAGATTCCTCCCTTCAGTTGTCTGCCAAATTGGTTTTACAAGTTTTCAGCGGGGTTTATTTTGAACTCCAGGTGAGTTGTTTGTGACAGGTATCTGTTGACTTTTAAAGCTCACAATCAAACAAGACAGACACAGACTTCAACGGATAATTAGAAATGCAGAAAAAAACAATTGCTACCAATCTGCCTTCCATCGAAGACCTGTATACTGCACTAGTCAAAAAGAGTCCTGTGAAAATAATTACAGACCCCCTCACATCCTGCACATAAATTGTTTCAACTCCTACCCTCAAAACGACGCTATAGGGCACTGCACACCAGAACAACTAGACATAAGGACAGTTTTCCCTGAATGCCATCCTTCTGCTAAACAAATAATTCCCTCACCATTATCATATTATTTGCTAAGACTGTATAACTATTATTCTTCTCTTCCTTCCTAGTACCTATCTCTTCCCACTTAGGACTATAACCATGTTGTTTGTATCTTTAAAATGTATATTGTTCTATTTGTTTCCTAATATAATTTGATTGCTTATTAGAAACCTATCACTAAGTGTTGTATCTTATGATTCTTGGTGAATGTATTTTATTTGATTTTTCTTTATGTACATTGAGAGCATATGCACCAAAGACAAATTCCTTGTGTCACACTTTGGCCAATAAAGAATTCTAATATGGAAATTTATCTTCCTCAAGATGTTTCTAGGGCCAGGCATCTGAGAAGATAAATTTGTAACCTGGGAACAGAAAAGCCCAAAGTTTGAAGCCGGTTGAAAGAACTTCGTACCTGACAGTGCTTGCTTGTCTCCTGACTAGCTCAATAACCTTGCCTGGGTTTTGTATGCTGGAATCCATCAGGATAAAGAGCTGCCGCGGATATCCACGGTGGAGAGGCTGTCCCAAACTCCAATTCAGAGCAGCAAGGAGGCTGGTCCTGCTCACGTCAGCCCGTAGCTTCTGAATATATTCGCAGGCCAGCCTAAGGATGTCCTGTGGAGATAATAAGCAGTTTACAGAGACATTCCCCCCCCCCTTTTTTTTTGCAATAAAGTTGGGCAGATAATTTTTTTGAAGACAGTGACTGCTCTTCTTCATTGTGGCATCCGTGGTCTCTGAGGGCATGGCGGTTCAAGGTGTATGATAATTGAAGATGATAGCACAATGAATATTCAGCTTTATTGATGGTATAATCTAAAAGTTAGTGGTTGGAATTGGGAGCTTCAGTTTTGTGGGTGTTCTGACCTAGGCTTCCCCAAAAAGCACGAAGCAGATTCCTGGTCCCGACAAAACCCCTTTTGTTAAATGATTGTGAATTCCTCTCATTCACATTCCGCAAAGGCTGGTAAACAGGTCTTGGAGTGGGTACTCACACTATTACAAGGCTTGCTCGTCTTGAAGGCAGGCCTGATGCTGAGGCCAAAGCCTGCCACGTTCAACAAGCTACTGGAAGGAAGGCTCTTTATGGCCACTACCAGAGCATCCTGCACAGGAAGAGGGAGAAAAAGTCAAAGTTACCATGCAGATGTATTTCTTCTCCTTCCTTCAGGAGATCAAGGTGGCCTCCATTGCCCTCTTTATCCCCACCCTGACATGTATTTGAAGGAAGCTGGGCTGAAAGGAAGCAACTAGTCCAGGGGCCAGCAAATCATGGCTCTGGAGCCGCATGTGGCTTTTTCATCCCTCTGCTGCAGCTCCCTGTCGCCAGTCGGCTTCACAATTGATAGGCCTTTCCGTTAGGAAAGGTTAGAGGAAAAAGGATGCTGTGCTAGGAAGAGACTCTATGGGGGTGGGGGAACCGGGCTTCTGGTCGGCTCCAGAATTGAATTGGGGGGGGGGGGAGCTTCTGGTTAGGACCTTTGTGACACTTTGAGTGTTTAAGGTTGCCAACCCCTGAACCAATCCAAAGCCACTTGGAGATTTCTAGCTGAGGGGAGACCTAGATCTTCCTGATGCCAATACACTTTCAAGTAGAGAAGCAACCTAGAACTAAGGAGAAATTTCCTGACAGTCAGAGCAATCAGTGGAACATAGTGCGCCTTCAGACGTTTCCTCCAACACTGGAGGTTTTTAAGAAGAGTTTGGACAACTATTTGTCTGAATTGGTTTTGGGCCGTGATGGTGAACCTATGGCAGGTGGAGCCATATCTGAGGGCATGTGAGACATTGCCCTATGCCAGCTGATGTTCAGCCTTCCGGAGGGCCGGAAAGCCTTCTGAAGCCTGTGGATGGTGAAAAACGGGCCCAACGGAACTTCGGAAATGAACAGAACGAAGGCAATGGGAAATCACTTCTGCGAAGCTGCTAAGACGGCTACATGGATACAATCGTGACACTGAGTTGAACTCAACTCAACTCAAGGGTGTCTTTATCCAACGGTCTGACTCTTCCTAAAAGGCAGGTTCCCACGTGTCACTAATGTAAGATTCCATTTACCTTGATCCCATCAATGCTGGAGCCACTTGCGCTTCCTGTCTGGTCAACGAGGAAGAAGATTTCCCTGGTCACCGTCTGAATGTCAGTAGAAACGCTGCTTATCTTGGGGCAGAAATTCAGCATCAGGACAGGATTGTAGAAAATGTCTTTGTGGAATCTCTTCTGGACAAAGGCAACCTAGGAGGAAGAAAAAGAAGAAAATCTGCAAAGGAGGCCTTAAAATCTGAGACTTTGTTTTGGTAACATGGACATGCTTTAAAGCTCTCGGCAATTCGGAAGGATCCAAATCTCTTGGTTGCAGGAGGGAAAGTCCATCTAACCGAGGATGATTCCATTTACTTCTCAGAAGTTTTAAGTAAACACCTTTCCTTTTTTTTATCTTCTACATTAGGGAGTTGTATTTATTTTAAAATAGAGGCTCCATCATTTATGTATCATGGGTAACGGGCATCGTGTTCTGACCTAGGTTTCCCAAGATCATAAAGCTGACTCCTCGTCCCAATAAAACTTCTTTATGTAGGTTAAAGGGAATTCCTCTCCAACAAATTCCTGGCAAACAGTCTTTAATGGGATTTCACAAATACAGATTTGGAGAGGTACCAGACCGATATCTTCCAACTCCACTCTGTAGCAGCAATGACTTGGCAAGAAGTCAGGAACAGATATTCACCCTAATGAATTGAACTCATTGTCTCTGCAAACTCCCCTCCCCTTCTGCTCCTCTTTTATTCCCTATGGGAGGGGTCATTCATCGTCCACCTGTGGCCTTACTCCCAAGTCGACCCCTGTTCTTTAGCTGTTCCCTTCGTCTGGCAACTCTGCGCATGCGCACACTGGGAACAGGCTCCAGCTGTTCTTCTGCTCTCTGACTCCGAAGGCAGCTGATAACTGGCATACAGCCCTGGCCCCCACTCTGACTCCAACACCGAGCCCTCGTCCAAGCCTTCCCCAGACTCCAGGACTGGCCCATGTTCCTCCCCAACCTCCTCACTGTCTGAGTCTGCCACTAGCTTCGCTGGCCACTGGAGGGCCACAACACATTGAAAGATTTATCCCTAGATCAGAGGTGTCAAACTCAAGGCCTGGGGACCGGATCCAGCCCATAGGGTGCTTAGATCTGGCCTGTGGGGCCACCCTGGAAACAGCGAAGAACCAGCCTAGAGTGCCCCTGCCAGCAAAAATGGAGCTCGGGAGGGCCGCAGGAGGCTGTTGCAGCCAAATTGGAGCTCAGGTTTTGCTGGCAGAGCATTTGGGCTGCCACAGGCAACCCCGACATGAGTGACATCAAGCTGGCCATGCCCATCCTGGTCCCCCGAGGTCAAACATAACCCTGATGCGACCCTCAATGAAATTGAGTTCGACACCCCTGCCCTAGATGGATCCAAGTACAGGTAGTCCTCGACTTACAGCAGTTTGTTTAGTAATCGTTCAAAGTTACAACGGCACTGAAAAAGGTGACTTATGATGGTTTTCCAGCGTTACAATCTTTGCAGCATTCTCCATGGTCATGTGATGAAAAGTCAGATGCTTGGTGACTGGTTCATATTTATGACGGTTGTTGTGTGTGTCCCATGGTCACGTGATCCCCTTTTAGGACCTTCTGACAAGGAAAGTCAAAATGGGGAAGACGGATTCGCTTTACAACTGGGTTACTCGCTTAACAATTGCAGTCATTCACTTAACAACGGTGGCAAGAAAGGTCATAAAGTGGGGTAAAACTCCCTTAACAAATGTCTCACTTCACAACAGAAATGTTGGTGTTTAGTTCTGGTGGTAACTCTTACAACCATTCGTTTAGTGACTTAGTCGAAGCGACTGCAGCACTGAAAAAAGTGACTTCTGACCGGTTTTCACACTTATGACCATTACAGTATCGCCGTGCACACATGATCAAACTTTGGGCACTGGATAACTGGCATGTATTTATCACAGGTGCACTATCCTGGGGTCATGCGATCGCCATGTGTAACCTATCCAGACCACTTCTGACAAACGAAGTCAGAGGGGGTGCCAGGATTCGCTTAACGATTGCATGATTCCCTTAACAACGTAGTGGTTTCGCTTAACATCCGTGGCAAAAAATATGTAAAATGTTTGTGTAGCATAATAACAACTGCATTGCTTAGCAAAAGAAATGTGTGGCTCAGCCATAAGTTGAGGACTACCTGTCATCATTCTGAAGGGAAAACCTTTTCATATAACATGCTAGAGAAAAAGTTAGACTGGATACGGGGGAAAGGAGTTTTTAATCGCAAGGAACCATTTGTTATCTGCAGTATTTTTAGATTATGCCAAGAGAGATATTAAAATTGCAAAATGTAATCGATATTAAAAATATCTGCAGCCATAGAAACGCAGTCTGAGAATCAGTGGTTAACAAGCAATCCATAATGTGAACACTATGTACTCTGCAGTAGTATTGAAACGTCTCAAAAGCCTAGCGGGGAAAAAAAAGCATCTTAGCCCTTCACCTGAATACAGATAGTCCTCAACTTACGACTACAAGATTTGTCATATGTTGAGGTCGTTTTGTTGTTATGTCCCATTTTTAATGACGTTTCTTGACACTGTTGTTAAGTGAATCGCTGCGGTTATTAAGTTAGGAATATGGTTTGTTAAATGAATCTGGCTTCTCCATTGACTTTGCTCGTCAGAAAGTTGCAAAAAGTGATCACATGACCCCAGGATACCACAACTGTCATTAATGCCTGCCAGTCGTCAAGCATCAGAATTTTGATCACGTGACATAGGGATACTGCTGGAGCCCATCTTCAGAGAACTGTGCTCTCTCTCTCTCTCTCTCCCTCCCTCCCTCCTTCCTCCCTCCCCTCACCCCTCCTCTCTCGTAAGGCAAGAGGATTTCATGCCTGGGCGGGGCCAGTCAGAGTTGGCGTTTACCAGTTCTCCAAACTACTCAAAATTTCCGCTAATGGTTCTCCAGAAGTGGTGAGAACCTGCTGAATACCACCTCTGGTTACCCACAAACTCTGCGGACTTTTGTTAGCACAAATGGAAATATTGCTTCTCATTTGGAGGCAGATATTCTGTGGTTGAAATAAATGGCAGAAATAAATCAGCTCGACTAAGGACACAGATGAAGACAGCATAGAACTTAGAACTGAGGAGAAATTTCCTGACAGTTAGAACAATTAATCAGTGGAACAGAAATTGCCTCCAGAAGTTGTGAATGCCCCAACACTGGAAGTCTTTAAGAAGATTTGGATAGCATTTGCCTGAAACAGTATAGGGTTTCCTGCCTAGGCAGGGGGTTGGACTAGAAGACCTCCAAGGTCCCTTCCAACTCTACTATTGTATTGTATTAATAGAACAACTTGCCTTTGGAAGCTGTGGCAGCTTCATCACTTGAGACTTTCAAGAAGAGATTGGACTGTCATTTGTCAGAAATGATGTAGGGCCTACTGACTGAGCAGGGGGTTGGACTAGATGACCTATAAGGTCCCTTCCAACTCTGTTAATCTGTTATCTTAACATAGGTGCATCTAAGGCAGAGTTCTCCAACATTTCTGGCTTTGAGGACAGGGAAGTGGGGGAGGCGGGGGAGTGGATGGTTTGCGCAAGCAGCCGGCAGCTCTATTTGTGTGAGCAGTGTGCATGCACGCCTGCTGCTCACACAGATGGAGCACACGTGTACACATGTTGCTCATGCAAGTGAAGATACGTGTGCACACACCCATGAGCTCCCCGGCTATTTCCACAGCCCCGTTGCAAACTTCTCATAGGCCACTTGTGGGTTGTGGCCCACAGGTTGGGGGCTCCTGATCTAAGGGACTGCTGGTATGTCCTGATCATTCAAATCTGTACCAAATGTACATGATCTGGACAAAAAAGACCTTTCTTACCTGTCTCTCTCCATCAGTGTCTTTTTTGGCAATCCGTGCATAATCCCAGCGGTTCCTTGTGTGTGCCTCATATTCACTGTAAGTCATGGCCCCATCTTCAATGATTAGGTGAGGGTGATGAGGTTCTTTAAGGAAAAAGCGAGGAAGATACACAACAGTCAGAGTGATTCAGAAGTATCTGAATAATCGAGTTGGAAGGGACGTTGGTGGTCTTCTAGTCAAACCCCCTGCTCAAGAAAGAGACCCTATATCCGTGAGGCTTTTTTCGCTCGTGCTGGCTGCTCTGTTCCCACCTCCCCCCTGCTACTAAAAAGGATCCTGCCTGATCGGAATCCAAAGGGAAATGAGGAGAGAGCTGCTGGCATGGGGGAAAGACAAGCAGCAAGGAAAGAAGAGGCTTCTTTCACTCAAGGTGGCTGCTCTGTTGCTCTTTTCTCCATTTCAGTGCCACGCCATCAAGGTTGCCCCACCCACCATCGCCCAGGTCCTCGCTTCTCCCAAGCATTTCTTTGCCTACCTGATTTCCAGCTCCATCGTGTTTCTTGCCATTGTGTGCAGGGAAACAAAGTTTGTGGGACTAAAAAAAACTTCAATCAATTACAACTTGTGGGGGGAGAAAGATCTCGCAAAGTTGGAATTGATTGATTGAAGGTTTTTTTTTAGTCCCACAAACTTTGTTTTCCTGTCCAAAACGGCAAGAAACACGATGGAAAAATGCTATGGAGAGGAAATTAGATAGGCAAAGAAATGCTTGGGGAAGCGAGGACCTGGGCGATGGTGGGTGGCGCAGGCTCCATGGAGTGGTGCTGAAATGGAGAAAAGGGCAACAGAGCAGCCATCTTGAGTGAAAAAAGCTGCTTTTTCTTATTTCCTTGCTGCTTGTCTTTCCCCTGTGCCAGCAGCTCCCTTCCTCATTTGTCTATTGATGTAGTGCCCAGGATCCTCTTTAATAGAGGGGAGAATTTAGCAACTGGACTCACGCCTGCCGGAGAAAAAAGGGCCCAATCTTTACACAGGAGAATGATAAGGGAAGGTTTTTTGACACAGGAGCACACTTGAGCATCCACCCCCCCACCCCCACCCCAATCTCTGCCTGTTTGTGGCAGAGCTGACAGTTCCGATATCTTCAAAACTTAGCAAGGAGTCTCAGAGAGTCACGAACCAATTAAGTGAACAAATTATCTCCTGCAAACTCCACTCCTCTTTCACTCCTCTTTTATTTCCTCTGGGAGGGGCCATTCATAGTCCACCTGTGGCCTTACTCCCAAATCGGCACTTGCTCCTTAGCTGTTCCCTTTGTCTTGCAACTCTGTGCATGCGCACACTGGAAACAGGCTCCAGCTGTTCGTCTGCCTCACTGATGTCTGATTCCGAAAGCAGCTGATAACTGTCGGGCAGCCACATTTCTGCCTCTGACACAGAGCCCTCAAAAGAGCCTTCCCCAGACTCCAGGACTGGCCCATGTTCCTCCCCAATCTCCTCACTGTCCGAATCTGCTGCCAGCTCCTCTGGCTGCTGGCAGGCCACAACACCCTGGCTTTGAGGGATCTCTTACCAGAAGGATGCAAGATGATTTCCAGGTTCTTGTCGTAACTGTGCTTATCTGCCAAAGTAATGCATATCGTTGATGCTGAACTGGCGTATGGATTAGCATCAGCTCGAAGAGCATGAGATGGGCTTTCTAGTCCTGCAGGAATGAAGGAAGAGAAAAAGAAAGGGATTAACATTAACTTGCTGAGACATCATGTATTTGAAAACTAAAAAGGTCAAGGTTTCCCTATCCAGTTGTGTCCGATTCTAGATCACCGTGTTCATCTCTGTTTCTTGGCCGAGGAAGCCAGCATTGCCCAAAAATATTTTCTGTGTCCATATGGCCAGCATGACTCTACGCCAAAGGCGTATGGACCGCTGTTACTTTCCCACCAAAGTGGTACCTATTATTAATTTACTCTACTCACATTTGCATGAGGGAGCTCAGCCCATTGCACAGTGCTCGGGGTTTCAAACCTCAGGCTGTCAGCTCTCCAGCTGACAAGCTCAGCATCTTTAACTGCTGATCCATCATGCCCTTTCAACTCTCAGGTGGAAAATAGTCACTCTTTGTTTACTCCATGAGTAAACATTTGATTCGCACAAATTCACAAGTGCTGATTTGTAAGTAATATATGGTAATATATGAGCCAGCTAATTTACAGTGTTTTCATGGCATGGAATAAATTCTCAAGCAAACATCACAGGTTTTTTTTTTTTACATTTTATGTCCAATCCACAAAGAAGCGTTCCTTAGTCTAGAAGTACAGTACGTTTTGATTAAATTGAAGCACGGTGAGATCACAAAGGCAGCATCTTTCAAAAACCTGGGACTCAAGCCAATTCCTAATGGGATTACTTCTTTCTAGATCTGAAATATATGTTCCGAACTCCCAGAAGTGGCTTTCACGTCCTCTCTTCCCTTGTTTCTTTCTCTCCTGCATATATCATCCTTTCATGAGATTATTCAGACTCAGAAGTGAAGGTTTTTTTTTTTTAAAAAAAATCCTACTTATGAAAAAGTAATCTCCTCTCTTCTGTCCCATTTTCTGTGAGCTACTCCATGTATCTTCCACAAGATACTGGTACTCCTTGACTTACAACCTTTCATTTAGTGACAACAGCACTGGAAAAAAATTATAATAACCGTTTTGCACTCTTATGACCATTGTCGCCATGGTCATGTGATCAAAATTTGGACAGTTGGCATAAGACTCGTATTTATGATGGTTGCAATGTCCTGGGGTCATGTCACCCCCTTTTGCCAAATTCCCACTGTCTTATACCTACAGGTATTTACCCATGTAATATTGCTATTACCCCGTGTTTTCCCCAAAATAAAACCGGGTCTTATACTAATTTTTGCTCCAAAAGATGCATTAGGGCTTATTTCCTATTTAGAAATAGGGTTCTAAATAGAATACAATAGAATAACAGAGTTGGAAGGGACTTTGGAGGTCTTCTAGTTCAATCTCCTGCCTAGGCAGGAAACCCTATACCATTTCAGACAAATGGCTATCCAATTCTCCAGCTAGAGTTCTGGGAGTTGAAGTCCACAAGTCTTAAAGTTGCCAAGTTTGAAGAGCTCTGCCCTTAAGGGTGATTCTAATCACTTTCCTAATCTCTTTGGGGATGTATTCCAAAAACCAGACCAGAGAGAACAGAAGCCATATCCTACCTGCCAGCAAACACGGTCCATTAACCAACATCTCAAAGCTGAATTCGTAGGGGAAGGGATTGTAAACATCACCTCTGAAGATGTCAGGGTCATTGGGAGGCGTATGAAAAGACGGGTCACTCTTCAGACTGGCAGAGCCAAAACAACCTGTGGAGCTGAAGCAGAAGAAAAAGGTCATACTGCTGACTACCGTATCCCAATCCCATTTGTCCTGCGAAACTGATAAATGATTGTTAGGAGATAAGACATATTTCAAGGCCTTTTCAGAAGTTGCTTTCCCAGGGTGGGAGAAAGGAAGGAAGGAAGGAAATAAGGAAGGAAGAAAAAAGGAAGAAGGAAGGAAATGAAGGAAGGAAAGAAGGATGGAAGGAAGGAAAGAAAGGAAAGAAAGAGGGAGGGAGGCGGGAAAGAAAGAAAGAAAGAAAGAAAGAGGGAGGGAGGGAGGAAGGAAAGCTTTTTAAGTTAATTTCACTAGAAGAGTTTTATTGTTGCAATCACATACTTGCCCATTTACATTGATTTCAATATTGCGAAAACAAAAACCTGGAGAGTTATTGTCTGAAGTAATGCCGGGCTTGAAACCATGACATATAAGGTTTGTCTGAAGGGGGAGTTTTACAGGCTTTCTTTACAGCGTTTTAGAGTTAGAGTTGACATAACCAATATTTCACATGTCAACCTCACCATAGGACTAACTCTTATAAAGATATGGAGCTAAAATGGGAATCAAACAAGAATATTTGAGAACAAATCTGCAGATTTTGAAAATATACCCATTGTAACATAAAGGTCAGATATCTCTTACGAGGCTAGATTTTTTTTTTACAAACTCCATTAAAAAACATAGGCGGGAGAACTAAATATTACTACTCCTCACTTAAACATACTCATGCTTACATTTTTTGGGTATTGTGCTTATATTTTGCTCATTCCCTCTTCACATTCTTCGGATGTTTTCTTCCTACTTGGGAATCAAAACTTCCTCCCTATTGGATGCATAGAGTGCTCACAGGGGATAGCTCCCCAAAGAAGTCAATATTGATCAAAAAGTTTAGCAATGGGTTCTCTGCCTGGTGACTGGGTGGGCTTGGCCATGGTGGGTGTAGCCTAGTCGGGGGTGGGGTGGGCGGGGCCAGCCAGGGGTAGGATTTGCGGGTTCGCTAAACTGGGCAGATCCCATGCGAACCCGTAGCAGCCCACCCAGGGGTGGGTTGCTGCCGGCATTACTGCTGATTCGGTATGCGCGCAATCTTGCATGTGCACGCTCTCTTTGCTCGTCAACGCACCAGAGGGGCACTTAGTGTGCATGCGCAGTTGCCCATAAATAGGTCTGTGCAGAACATTAAAAATTGGGGGGGGGGACATGCTGCGCTGAACGAGGAACTAGTTCAGAGGCATGGCAGGCTGGGTTGCTGCCGGTTCCGGCGACCCAGGCTGGCAAACCACTATCAGTTCGGCCGAACTGGTCTGAACCAGTAGGAAACAACCTCTGAGCCCACCCCTGATATTGACCCCTCCAAGGGTCAACGGGACTATCCATTGTTATTTATAGTACTATTAGTTACAATGGTATGTGTTAAAATGTCATGTAATTTGGAATCCTGCATCCAGTTTTGGTCACCATGTTACAAACAAGATGTTGAGACTCCAGAAAGAGTGCAGAGAAGAAGAACAAAGATGATTAGGGGACTGGAGGCTAAAACATATGAAGAACAGTTGCAGGAACTGGGTCGTTTAATAATGATGACAAGGTCCAAGGGTGACATGATAGCAGTCTTCCAATATTTGAGGGGCTGCCATACAAAGGGAGTCAACCTATTCTCCACAGCAGCTAAAGGCAAGAAGCAATGGGTGGAAACTATTCAAGGAGAGAAGCAACCTAGAACTAAAGAGGAATTTCCTAACTGTGACAACAATTAACTGATGGAACGGCTTGCCTTCAGAAGTTGCTCAGGCTTCACCACTGGAGAATTTTAAGAACAGATTGGACAATCATTTATCTGAAATGGTATAGGGCAGTGATAGCGCAGAGGGGTTGTGCCGCACCCATAATGCAATGTGCATCCCCTCCCAGTGCACATGTGTGCATGAGAGGCGCTCCCCCCCATTTTTTGCATGCTTTTTTCGCTCTCCCCAGCCTCCAGAGGCTTTATAGGAGCCTGGGGAGGGCGAAAACAGTCTCTCCCCCCCCCCTGGAGGCCTTCCGGGGGCTTCAGGGACCTTCAGGAGGGTTCTCTGAAGCCTCCGGAGGACCCAAAACGACCCTACGAGCAAACCGGAAGTCCGTTCCCGAACTTCCTGTTTGCCCATAGGACCCTTTTTTTTGCACTCCGGAGGCTTCAGGGAAGTTCAGGGGAGGGGGGGGGGCTCTTTTCGCCCTCCCCAGGCTCCTATAAAGCCTCTGGAGCCTAGGGAGGGTGAAAATGGCTTTAAAAAAGGCTGAACTCAGCTGGCCAGCGCGCGGATACGTGCTGGCCAGCTGAGAGGGCAACGCCTCACGTGCTCTGGCAAATTTTCAACTTTTTTTCTCCAAGCGCCATAGACTCTGAGAAAGCCATGAAAATCACCATAGGGCCAACCTGTCGTCACACAAGCTTCTTGTTTCACTTTCACTTTCAGGCACGGCTACAACTAAAGGCATGAGTACGGATGGGAAGAAGACATGCATGGCACCGTTGGGCAGGGTTGCCAGCTCCTGGCTGCTGCTGAAGAGCACCGTCAGAGTCTCGGAGGGCTCAATGAGGCCTGTGCTGACGACGAAAGTAGACCGTGCCTGGTCTCCATCAAGGATCAAGTGTCCTAGGTAGAAGAGAGAAAATAGTTACGAATATCCAGCGTGTTTGAAAAGACCACTCTCTACGGTCTGCATAGAGAGAACTGGAACCATCATTACACACTTTCTTCCTGTCCCTATTTGATCCCGACTATTAGAGTGGCAAAATTTTAATACACGTGTCATTTACTGAACTCATTTCAAACATTTACAAAAAGAATAGTTAAAAAGGCTTAGGGCAAATATCCCTTTGAGCAGAGGGGATAATCATTTAAAACAATTGTCTTTCAGCAGTGTCACTTAAACCAATGTTATCATCCCCTGGAGCAGTGATGGCTAACATTTTTGATGCCAAGTGGCCAAAACGCTTGCGCATGCACACAAATGCATCCATGCGCAAACCCAAAATGCAATGAGTGCCCCCATGCATGTGCCCCACCCCACCCCCTGCGCATGTGCCCCTGCACGTATGCACCTTTACCCCCATGCATGTTACCCCCCTCGCTCATTTTTGGCTTCCAGGTTGGTGCAGGAGCCATTCCAGGCCAAAAACAGGGCACAGGAGGGGTCTTGCACGGCCTCCGCACCCTGTTTTGGCTCCCAGGTTGACACAGAAGGATTTCGAGGCTCAAAACCGGGTACGGGGGAGGCACGCGCACATGCGAGAACCCCCAAAATGCAATGCGAGCACCCCTGCACATGTGCCCCTCTGCCCGCGCATGCACGGGTGCATCCACCACATACGCCCCACATGCATAGCAGAAACCCAAGGCCAGCTGGCTAGCAGGAGGTGAGCACGCATGCACGGTGGAGCTGGGATGGGGTGACGGCTGGCATGCCCACAGGGAGGGCTCTGCGTGCCACCGCCTACTGCCACATACCTCCCATCGACCATGATTTGCCATCATGGCCCTAGAGGGTCTCCAAAACTGACAGCTTGAAGACTTGTGAACTTCAACGCCCAGAATTCCTCAGCCAGCCATGGTGATTGAGGAATTCTGGGAGTTGAAATTCACAAGTCTCCAAGTTGCCAAAGTTTGGAGACCCCTGCCCTACAACATAGATCACCTTTTCTTTTAGCAGGGTTTCTGAATCTTGGCAACTCTAAGATGTCTGGACTTCAACTCCCAGAATTCTGATGAGATTTGTCTAGTTTGGTTGAACCTCTCGTATGGCTCTCATCTTCCTCAGCAACCACTGCTTGCTCAACGTGAACAAACCACACAATCACCCATAACTGGCCATCAGTAGGGCCCCTTAGCACTCCTCTGGAAAAATCAGAATACTGAACTGTGGAAATTGAAGTCCAAACATCTTAGAGTTGCTAAGGTTGAAAGTCATTGCCCTGGAGGAACCCTTATGGAGAAACTCTTGAAATAATTTGTAACTCTCAGGGAAGTCCTGCATAAAATTCAGTTCCGTACTGTTCTGCTCTGCTCATCATTCAACAAATTTATATGTGTTGCCCAACTCACACAGTGAATCTACAGCATGCACTGTGTGGTAAGCAAAGTTTATTTTATAATAAAATAGTTGATAACCCGACAATGCTTGGGTATTTATCTATAGGGGGGAAATGTCTGGGCCAAACGTAATTTCTAATGTTGGATTTTCCCCCTTACCAGAAGGAGCCCCCTTATGGAGTACTGTGCAGCTGTTACCACTATGCTGTACAGTAGAAGTCATTTTACGGCAGTGCAGTAGAAGCCATTTCAAGGCACAATAGGCTGTATCTTAACAGAACACACACCCCAAGGGGTTTTAGGAGTGTCTTACCCCCACAGTATTTGTTTCCAGGGAGTAAGTCATCTGTGTACCACGTTTGGTTAAAATTGCTCGAAGAGTTCCAGAGTTATGCTGGAACATACAGACACGCAGCCATTTTTACATAGATAGATAAAATGTTTATTTTTTTTCCCCAACCATAATTTTCCGCAAAGTTCCCATGACTTCTCATCGAACCCTGGAATTCTATAGAATCTAATCGAGAGAGGCTGCTATAGATGCAACGCTTAAGGAGGGTCCGTTGACTGAGATGAGAAATCACGTCAATGTGTGTTCATGGAGGCATTGATATTCCTGCTTTGCTCATAGCTCACTATCCCTCTATTCTACCTCTCTAGCGGACTGCCGAAATCTAGTGCTATTAGAAACGGGACCCTATCATTCTTTATACGGAGAAAAGTCACCTTTCGGGACCTTTCCACATCAAGAAAATGCTTTGGGGAGTCCATCCAGAGCAGGTTCCAAGCCCCTATTCTTTTCAGGAGTCCTGGGTACAGAGCTCTGCTAGGCGATATGTGACCCCCCACCAACCGTTACTGCAGCGGAGCGGCTGGTTGCAATTCGTGTTACAGTCAAGGCAGCAATCATCCACTGGAGGCCGGGTCTGGATCTGGAAGGTGCAGGTTCTGTTTCCTGTCTTTGCTTCAAAGCTTGAGATCACCTCGGACTCCTCCAAGGGATAGACGAATACTCCTGTGCCAAAGAAACCAGGGAATGTAAGCTGACTGTGTACCTCTTACCCAGAGGTGGTATTCTACCGGTTTGGACCGGTTTGCCAGAACCGGTAGCGGAAATTGCGGATGGACACACGTTAATCTTACGTATCTTCTTATTGTGAATAAGAACCTGCACAGGAGCCAAACACTCATACCTTCTTGGGAGCATCCAGGATGGAAATTATGGAGGTTGAAAGTTGCTATAGATCAGGTCTGATGTTGCTGAATATCCAGCTTGGCCAAAGTGAAGGATGATGGAAACCATAGTTCTGCTACATGTAAAAAGCTACCCTACAAAGAGCCGTGTTGGTGCAGTGGTTAGAATGCACTATGGTAGGCTAACTCTGCCGACTGCCAACAGTTTGATCCTGACCGGCTCAAGGTTGACTCAGCCTTTCCTCTTCCCAAGGTCAGTAAAATGAAAACCCAGAGGGTTGGGGACAATATGCTGTCTCTACAAATCACTTTGGGAGTGCTGTAAAGCACTTTGGAGCGATATATAAAATCTAATTGCAATTGCTATAAGTCCTCACTTTTGTTTTATATTACTGTATTTTTCAGGGTACAAGGTGCACCATTTTCCCTCAAAAAAGAGGCTGAAAATCTGGGTGCATCTTATACACTGAACCCTGCCCCCTTTGCAAAAATGGCTGTACATAGCCTTTAGGAGGCTTCCAGAGTGCTCCTGGGGGCTGGGCGAATGAGCGAAAAACAGGTCGTTTTTATACTCCAAAAAATACGGTACGTCTTTGACACTAGAAGTTATTCATCTGTTCCAGTAGGAACAGCTGAAGAATCAGTACCCAGTCTATTAAAACCAGGAATGCAACTTATAAACTATGCTTATATAGCATAGCTTTGTAAGGTGCTGGTTGTCACCTTTAAAGCCCTTCATGGCTTCTGATCAGGTTATCTGAGGGACTGTCTCTTGCCAGTCACATCCCCCTGACCCACTTGAGTGGGGCGGCACGGATGTTGTAGGTCCCATCCCCTAAGGAAATACATCTGGTGCAGGGGGGAAATTTTTTAGCAACCAGTTCTCTGCCTGGTTGCTGGGTGGGCACGGCCATGGGGGTGTGGCCTTGTCAGCTTCCTGCACCACAATGGGTGGGGGCTTTTCACCCTCCCCAGGCTCCAGAGGCTTTTTTTGAGCCTCCGGGAGGGTGAAAATGGCCTCCCCCAGGCTCTGGAGACCCTCCGGAGGCCAAAAACAGGCCTGTTTTCGGACTTCAGGTACTTCCAGTAGGCTCGTTTTTTGCCCTCCCAGAGCCTCCGCATGGGTCTTGCACTTACCTTGCATCCAAAACATGCCCAGTGGAGACTCCTGGAAAGGGGGGACGGGATGGGGTCAGTTAGTCCTTGCAACTACCAGTTCGTCGAACCAGATTAAAATTAACACCCAGTTCGGCCGAACTGGTCCAAACCAGCTGAATCCCACCCCTGATCTGGTGAGACCCAGAACAAGGGCCTTCTCTGTGGTGGCTCCCTCCCTCTCCCATCATCCCTCCAGAAATTAGACTGGTCCCCCATTCTGACACCTTTTCAGAAGGCCTGAATATGTGGTTTTGCCAGCAGGACTGGGCAACCTAGAGTGGGATGGAGCCCATTAAATGGCTGATATGCCCGTGTGTTGTCACCAAGACAGGGGTTATTAATTTATTATTATTTTTTATTCTTTCTGTAAGCCACCTAGAGTCGCTGTGAGTGAGTAGGCGGCTATATACATTTTCCAAAATAAAATAGCCTTGGAACTCTTAAAAAGGACGCTCACCTTCCACAGGGTGCTGCTCCAGATTGATGTAAGTAAGGTTGGCAGTGATGCCCAAGGTATAGCCATTGGCACAGGCCTTCACACATGAGCTCTGTAGAGGGAGGGCAGTCCAAGAGGGCAAGCAGTACAACCCTGGCATGATCGTTGGGTTAAATTCTCAAATCCTGCACATGAGAAAAGACAAAGAGCACAGAGAATGCCTGGTGAAATTAACATGAGAATGGAGACAGGATGTTTTTCCCTTCTCCCAGCCCTGCTGAAGCTTGCAGAGTGTTCCTGGGGGCCGGGAAGGACAAAAACTTTTTTTTCTTATTGGGTAGTTTGCAGGAGCTCCACTAGCTCCGGTGAGGCTGGAGTGTCCCCCCCCTCCCCACCATCAAAACTTTTCGCCATTTCTGCGGGCATGGCTTGGTGAGGGGGGCATGTGACTGAGTGTACGTGAGTGATGTCAAGTTGGCCATGCCCACTCAGTCACATACCCCCCTCACCAAGCCATGCCTGCAGAAATGGCGAAAAGTTTTGATGGTGGGGAGGGGGGGACGCTCCAGCCTCAACGGAGCTCCTGCAAACTACTGCATGTGACTGAGTGCACGTGAGTGATGTCAAGTTGGCCATGCCACTCAGTCACATGCCCCCCATCTAGCCACACCCACTGAACCGGTGGTTAAAAAAAATTGAAACCCACCCCTGCACCACTGGTAGAGTTAGGTACTTTGAACAGTCAAGCTTCCTGATTAAAATCTACATCTATGACTTTCTGAACAAGGGCCTATCACTCTTTTGACAGTATCTATGGAGATTTTTAGTCATCCAGATCATGGTAGTCCCAAAGGTTTTTTTTTTTAAAAAAAATACACATGTGTTTATTCATCAAATGAAAATTCAAATTCAAAAGAGCAACAAAAATTAAATGTGATCGGGAAGGTAGGCACATTAATGCACTTGTGCACTGGAGACTAAAACATATGAAGAACGGTTGCAGGAATTGGGTATGTCTAGTTTAAGAGAAAGAAGGACTAGGGGAGACATGATAGCAGTGTTTCAATATTTCAGGGGTTGCCACAAAGAAGAGGGAGTCAAACTATTCTCCAAAGCACCTGAGGGTAGAACAAGAAGCAATGGGTGCAAACTAATCAAGGAGAGAAGCAACTTAGAACTGAGGAGGAATTTCCTGACAGTTAGAACAATTAATCAGGGGAACAGAAATTGCCTCCAGAAGTTGTGAATGCCCCAACACTGGAAGTCTTTAAGAAGATGTTGGATAGCCATTTGTCTGAAACGGAATAGGATTTCCTGCCTAGGCAGGGGGTTGGACTAGAAGACCTTCAAGTCCCTTCCAACTCTGCTATTGTATTGTATTGCACTTAAGGTCCTCTTAAATATCTATGGCAAAAACTGTTAGGAAAGGAGGATGAAATGCCTTAAAACTGGATGGGCTTCAAGGTCCTTCAATGGCTGGCTGCAAATTAAGTAGCCACAAGGACAGGCTATTTAAAACATTTACCTGGAAAGGGACATATAGACTTAAGGGATGGTTCCTGACACTGACAAGAGTTTTACCCATCCCTCCTTCTGTTTTCCAGTGTTGGAAGAAATGTCCTTCTGGGTTCAGTTCCAAGTGAGGAAAAAGACACTGGATTCATGGAAGTTGCTTGGAAAGAAGGTTTATGGATGATGGACAGGACCACATGCTTTGAGGTCCTGGGGGAAAAAAGGGAAAAGATGCTGAGAGTGCTTTGATTTTATGCCCTCTCTGGGCTTTTGAATTTGAGCTTGTATTCTGATTGCTTGTCAGACTCCCATGGGGCCATGAAGGGGCAACTGTAGGCTTTCCTGCATCCCAAGGTTGGTTGACTCTTGCTGGGTGATGATGTAATGAAAGGGCTTTGGGTTTCCTATTATGGCTCTGCCTGAAGGAGGTAGATCTTTGTTAAGTAGAATAGACTGACTGAGGCCTTAATGACCCATTGGCAAAGGTGGGGGCGGATGAGTCTCTGCCTCTCTTTTAGGGGAAATATTCTGCCCTTTTAATATTTCCTAAAATATTTCATTTTCCTAGGAGAGGACTGTGTGCTAACTTCCTACAGCAGGAATAGGCCAGGCTGCTTGAAAATGTAATTTTTCTCTTTTGGGGGGTGGGGTGGGTGGAGTATGGGGGTGTGGAAGGAAATGATGGGATTCTTGGCTTTTTCAGGACTTGGAATGAGACAGATTATACTCTTTGCTCCTTGTTTGCATTTTCTAGGTGATTCCAGGCTAGTCATTGGGACTGAGGAATTCAACCGGGTGAAAGTCTATCTATGGGAATATAATTGCAGGGGCCACCTGAGTCATGTGACTGAATCTAAGTTTCCAACATTTTTCCCATGCCATTTATGTCTCTAGTGGGTCTTTTAATAGCTGGCCAAATTGCCTACAAAGGCAAAAATGTTGTTCAGGAAGTAACTATTTTTTCACTTCTGCCTGAACCGGAAAACGGTGTTGTATGCAATGACAGTTTAGGTGAAAAATGTGCAGTCCCGTGTTGTGCCCCCCCCCAATTGTTTTTATGACACATGCTCAGGCCTGAATTATGTTGCTAGGTACAAGCCAAGGCATTTCAAAATTGTGATACTATCAGTTTTATTTCTGAGAGGCTGCTCAGCACATTCCTGATCAAGCTTAAGACAAGCCTTGAGAACTTGACTTGCACAGATTGTAAGACTACAGGTAGTCCTCGACTTACGGTCACAATCAAACCCAAAATTTTTGTTGCTATGTGAAGACAGTTAAGTGAACTTTGCTCCATTTTACAACCCTTCTTGACAGAGTTGTTAAGTGAATCACTGCAGCTGTTAACTTAGCAACCTGGTTGTTAAGTGAACCTGGCCTCCCCATTGACTTTGCTTGTCAGGAGGTTGCAAAAGGGGATCGCATCTAGGACAATGCAACCGTCATAAATATGAGTCAGGCTGTCAAGTGCCCAAATTTTGATAATATGGCCATGCGGGGGGTGGGGGGGGAGAGGTTACAACAGTCATGAGAAAAATGGTCCTAAGGTCACTTTTTCAGTGCCGTCGTCACTTTGAATGGTCAGTACAGGTAGTCCTCAACTTACAACCGTTCAAAGTTTCAACGGCACTGAAAAAAAGCAACTGATGAGCGTTTTTCACAGTGACCACCTTTTGCAGCATCCCCATGATCATGGGATCAAAATTCAGAGGCTTAAATCCAACCTGTGGGGCTATCCTGGAAATATCAAAGGACCGGCCCACGGTGCCTCTGCCGGCCAAAATCGGCCATGTGCACACACCCACACACCCACACACCCTGCGGCCCATTTTCAGCCAGCAGAGTGCTGCTGGAGGCCATGAATGGTGAAAATGAGGCATGCCCCCAGGGGTGGGTTCCGGCTCCTTTTATTGCCAGTTCACTTAGGGACGTGCACTGCGCGGCGCAATATGCAGAAGTAAAAAAACCTGCTTCTGTGCATGTGCAGAAGCAAAAAACAAACAGCCCGGAAAGTGCTGCAGGAGGTCATTCAGGCCGAAAACGGGGCAGATGGGGCAGTACACAAACACACACACACACACACACACATCTATGCCCCATTTTGACTGGCAGGGTGCTGCAGGAGGCATATGTCCTGTCTCCCCCTCCCCTCTGCTCCATGGAGAACTACAATGCTTATCCGGCCCTTGAAGAAATCCCGTTTGACACCCCTGGTGTAGAAAACCTCCAATGTCCCTTCCAACTCTTATTATTCTGGCATCTTTTAATATCCTGGCTAGCCTTTCACCCTCCACCCTCCCTCCCCCGCTGGCTAAATCACCCAGGTGATCCAGGTGGGTGGCTTATGGAATTGGAACAGGTGATGCTGCCCTAGGAAACTAAGCAACCTCCGTGATTTCAATCCCTCAGAGTTGTTGAGCCCCACCGACAGCTCAAGCGAAGTGGAAGATGATCCATATTCCGAAAATAATTCTTTGTTTCCAGGTGACCTTGACTCCACCTTGCACCTGTAGTCCGAGGTGCCGTTCGAGAGGTCTCGGCCAGCTGTTGTTTCATGTGAAAGATGGCATGGAAAAACAAACAGAGATAACTGTGCAAAGCTGCTAGTCAATCCTGAGCGTGCAAAGATATGAGCACTTGTATGTCTCTCTGCAGTGTAAACTCCAAATAGCTGACACTGATTGGGAGAACTGCTATTATAAGGCTCTGGTTATAACCAGAGCAGATTTTTCTAGTCATCAACAGCCGTATTGGTGGAAGAGAATAGAAACTGAAATCTGGCATATTCTATTAGATAGTGTACTCTCATTATGAAATTTTAGGATAGAAGGTTTTGGGGCAACACCCAACACCTCCACTTTTTCCTCATAAAAAAGGGAGTGTCTGATAGAAAAGGAGTTATGACTAAGGTTGCAAAGTTTGCAATCACCATTTGTCGTCTGAAATGGAAATTGTTTAATAAAATTATAGGCAAATTAAGAATGCTTGTTTCTCAAGTAATTTGAAATTTTTATTTGTATTCCATCTCTTATTATTTTTACAATTAACTAAAGGTGATGAGCATATCCCATCTTTCTCCTCCTATTTTCCCCACAAAAACAACCCTGTGAGATGGCTGGGGCTGAAATTTTAAACTTCTTTCACCTTGATCATCATGCGATCCAGTGGATCCAGTCACTCCTACCCAAAACTTCTAATTTACATGATGAACTACAGACAGTCCTTGACTTATAACCCCAATTGAGCCCAAAATTTCTGTTGCTATGTGTTAAGTGAATTTGGCCCCGGTTTACTATTTTTCTTGACACTTGTTAAATGAATCACTGTGGTTAAATTAGTAACACGGTTGTTAAGTGGATCTGACTCCCCCATTGACTTTGCTTGTCAGAATGTCATAAAAGGGGTCACATGATCCCTGCAACTGTCATGAATACAATTGAGTGCCAAGGATCTGAATTTTGATTGGGTGACCAAGAGGATGCTGCAAAAGTCATAAATGAAAAATGTGCCTAAATCAGTTCTCAGTTCTCTCCTAGCTTCAAATAGTCACTAAATGAACTGTTGTAAGTCGAAGACTACCTGTAATAAAAATACAATACATTCAGGCAAAATGCCTATGAAGAAAGCTATGTTCATTCTGACTTGTGAGCTTGTTCCTTTTCAGTCAGTATCTAATGGGTGAGAATAATTTGGTCTAATCTCTGTCCTAGACAATTGAGGTGCAGTTAGGACAGAAACATGTCCAATTTCCTACAAGGCTGCCAACTGCCTGTCACACAATTTTGAAGAGAGTTCCTCTGCCCAGCAGGATCTTTTCCATCCATACCAGTAACACATTTATTGTGGAATGGGAATGGAGGGGTAAATATAGAAAAAAGTGAGTTTATATCCAATAGAATGGAAAGCAGTCAACTGCAATTTCCTTTATGGAGGAATCTTTGTAAGTGCTTGGAACCACTCCAACTGGAAGTAGACCTAGATTGATCTCAGGCTGTTTCCATTCCTCTCTATATGAGCTGAGTGCTTCTTAATCAAAATGGAGACTCTGACAGACGTGAGGTGGGGGGAAACCCCATTTTTAATCTAACAAGATTAGTATTAAAAGGGGCAGCAACACTGACTCATCCATCTTTTCTGATGGTCAGCACTAAAAATTTGGTCCCTGGAGGGGAAGAAATTGAGGAAAAGCAAAGGTCCAAATGATTCCCCATAACATCTTGCCCAAACGTAAGCTAACATCAACAAAGTGGTTTGAACTAAGCCTATTCGGGAAGGTTAAAATGTTCAGCTGTCTCCTCATTCTTGTGTTACAAACCAGATTTTGGAAACTCCTGGAAACTATTGAAAGTATCTCTTACTATCAGGGAATTTCTCCTTAGTTCTAGGTTGCTTCTCTCCTTGATTAGTTTTCACCCATTGCTGCGTCTCCTACCCTCAGGTGCCTTGGAGAATAGTTTGACTTTGTGGCAATCCCTGAGATCTTGAAAGACTGCTGTCATGTCTTCCCTGGTCCTTCTTTTCATTAAACTAGACATCCCCAGTTCCTGCAACCGTTCTTCATATGTTTTAGCCTCGAGTTCCCTAATCCTCTTTGTTGCTCTTCTCTGCACTCTTTCCAGAGTCTCGTCCCAAAGCTTTGGTCAATCTTAGGAGCCTCTGCTTTAAACATCCAACTAAACAGCCCTGTTAATTGCCATGACACTGACTAGCCACAACCTCAATGAATTGTTGACCAAAGGCTTATCAGGAAACTTCCACAGGTTCCTTTCATGTGATTTAATCATCGCTACCCTTTACCTTTATCTTTTCAAGGTAAACAAGGCCCATCTGGTCTGGATACGTTTTATGTAGGCAGCTGGGAGGCAGTTTATAATGAATAAATGCAAACCCACAGATTTTCATCCCTGTGATTTTCCTTGCGCTTATCAGTCACGGGGAATAGAGCGCCCTGCAGTTTTATTAATGTTGTTAAGGCTCCCAATCCCTGTTTTCAAAGATCCCCTTTCACCTGTCCAATTGAAGTGAAGGGTCTGAACACAACGTTATGTGTGTACACAGAAGGCAGGCAACATTATTCTTAAAACCTTTTTTCACTGTGGATCAAAAACAATTAAAGTTGTTTATCAATGTATTCATCAACGTTATCAGTTTTCTCAAACTTCCTCACTCTTCTAATATTTTTACAAGTAATCAATTAGAAAAGAGCCATGGCAGATATGATTACCGCTGCCAGCAATCTTTCTTAAATTACTGAGACTAATTATATGCACAAAAATAGACTCAGAAACACCCACAATGTAGGAACATTGGAGAAGACGATGGAAATAGGAGAGATGGCAAAATTAACTTGTTTGATTAGAGAAAGATCAACAACTATATTAATCAGTTGACTGGAAACCCCTTATGGACTTTTTGCTGAAAAAAAGGGGAAGTTATGGTATAAACTTAGAGTGAAATAGTAAAATATAAATTACATTTATAAATGTTCTCCAAAAGATCAAAAGTCACTTCTTTATCATTCTTTCCTTGTCTATTTCTATTTTCTTTTTTTACCGTACCAATTCATTAGTCCTTAATTTCTTTTTTTCTTTTGCAATATATGCATTATTTTTATCTTGTTAAAATTATTCAGTAAAAATATTTTTAAAAACCCCAAAAGTGCTAAATTAGTGAAAGCAACAACAACGTTATTGTGAAACCAGATATCCACGACAAAAGTAAAGGACGGGTGGTAGTAAGTCCTCCTCTCACCCAACAAGAGGAGGGAGGAAGAGGTGTAAGAATGAAATTTTCAACTCCTTAGGGACAGAACAGTTGTGGACTTCAACTCCCAGAATTCCTCAGTCAGCATTGTTAGCTGGGGAATTCTGGAAGTTGAAGTCCACCCATCTTAAAATTGTCCGAATCGGGAAACATTGGTTTAGGATATACAGAAGTGTTCCTGAAACTTTTTTCTCTCGTGAGCCTGTCACTTTTAAAAATTATGGAAGAGCGGAAAAAGGTTTCCCCTCCCCATATATCAATCTTTACTGTATTAAAAATAGAAAAACAACACATTTGCTGCTACCAGTTCTCACAATTATTTGATAGGATTTTTAAAATGGTACTATCTTTCAATTTAGCTTGGCAAACACGGTAACAGAAATACATCTGTTTCTATTGGAATGAAACCAGGAGGATCTAAGAGTAAGAGACATGAATTCAGATGGTGCGATTTCAACATTTTATGTGAATTTGCCCCTTTTATTCCAGAGAATTGGAATAAAGGACAAAATTAGGGAGCTGGGAGCATCTTGGAAGTCACCTCATCCAATCCCTTTCCTCAATACAGATGGTCCTTGACTTACAACCATTCATTTAGTGAGCATTCAAAGTTACAACAGCACTGGAAAAAGTGACTTAAGACCATTTTTCACCCTTACAATCATCGTAGCATCCCAATGATTGAAATTCAGACTTTTGGTAACTCATATTTTTGATGGTTGCGGGGTCCTGGGATTATGTGATCAGCTTTGATGACCTAATGACAAAGTCCAGGGGGAAGCTGCCTTTACTTAACAACTGAATTACTAACTTAACAACTCCAGCGGTTCACTTAACAACTGTGGCAAGAAAGGTTGTAAAATGGGGCAAGACTCACTTTTAAAATGTCTAACTTAGCAACAAAAATTTTGGGCTCAATTGTGGTCGTAAGTCGAGGCCTACTTGTACATACTCTACAGTGGTTCCTCCGGCGTAGAGAACTTTGCCTTGAGTTTCCTACCAATCCATCCTGGCTCCTAACAATTTCATGGATGTATCTCTATAGGTAAGAGCACTGAATGGCCCCAATTAAAGGATAGTTCACTATCCTCATAGTTAACCTGCTCCACTGTTGAACAACTCTTACCGGTAAGAAGGTTTTCCAAACGTTAGCCAAAATGTGTTTCTTTGCAACATTCGCCCATTATTTCCCTGGCACAACAGAGGGAATCTCTGCTTGATCTTTCATGCACCAACTCTTTCAGATGAGTGTTTGTTAAATGACAGGTTATGTTAACATGCTTGCTACTAGGAAGACACGTCATGCAACATTAATAAAATATGCAGCTAGAGAATAGGTGGTATTCAGCCAGTTTGGACTGGTGGAAATTGCAGGTGCCTTCCCACCCTCCCATGCCATCCTATTTAGGCACATTTTCAAGCCGCGCGCATGTGTGCAAAGCCGCCTGTGCAAGCAAAGCGGAAGGCCGAGTGCATGCATGGACACTCACATTTGCAAACCGGTAGGGAAAGTAAGTGAATATCACCCCTGAGCCAGAGGATCTTATGCTTTGCCTGTCCTAAGAACACTGCTCTGGCAATTTCCATTTCTAAGCAAGGCAGTTAAGTGAATTGGGTCCTATTTTCCCTTTTTTTTTGCCACAGTTGTTAAGCAAACCATTGCAGCTGTTAAGTGAAACATGCAGCCGTTAAGCGAATCTGGCTTCCCCCATTGACTTTGCTTGTCAGAAGCTGGCTAGGAAAGACACAAATGGTAATCTCACAACCGTGGGACAGATTGTCAGAAATACATGGCCAAGTGCCAAGTGCCCAAATTTTGATAACATGACCATGGGGGGGGGGGGGGATGCTGCAAATGTTGTGTGAAAACTGCTCATGAGTCAACTTTTTTCAGTGCCATTGTAACTTCAAACGGTCACTAAACTAATGGTTGTAAGTCGAGGACTACCTGCACCTTCCAAAACATAAATCTTTCCAGCATCTTGGACCATTTTCTGGCTTCCAAACAATTTGTAATATTATGAACTTGCCCACACAAAAGCAGCAAAGACAAAGATAGAAATCTGATGAGCAAGAGATCAGCATTTGCAGACGCAGCCTTGAATGTGTACATTAATGCTTGGAAGCCTTTCAATGTAAACTGGGAACGATGAGTCAAAGGGGGGAAAAAACAGAAAATATTTTGTTCCAGGACTGGGAAGATACTGTAACAATTGCATTGAGTCTGGATGATCTGATAAATTGTACCAAGTGAGTATTTTGATAACTTTTGCCCCAGGCGTGAGATTTATCTTCCTTGCTAAAACTTTTTGATTACATCAATCACATTTTAACACTAGCAGAATCTTTCTTGATCACAGCAGGACTTAAGTCTGATAAATTGGGCCTGATGATTTAAATAACTGCAAGAATCAAATAAGACATTAAAATAGGGTTTCTCATTTGTTCTCATCCAGACAGTATGGCGTAATGGTTAAGAATTGAGACTAAAACCATGAAAATCCACGTTCACATCCACCCTTAATTTCCAATCTATT
Organism: Thamnophis elegans; assembly: GCF_009769535.1. Lineage (NCBI taxonomy): Eukaryota > Metazoa > Chordata > Lepidosauria > Squamata > Natricidae > Thamnophis > Thamnophis elegans. The sequence goes on from NC_045550.1 coordinate 65,749,409, forward strand.
CCACAGGGTTATCATGGGGGGAAATGGAGAAGGGAATACCATATACATCAGGATGAGCGCATGGGGGAAAAAGTGGAATATAAATGTAACAAGTAAAAAAATTAGAATTTAGATCTGATGCATGTGCGACTCGAATATCTGTTAAAGTTATCTTGATTTGCGATGCCTCCAGCAACCCAAGTGAATGGGCCATAAAGATCGATTCCTTTCACCTGAATTGGTAAAGTAAAAGTCCCGCAAGGAAACAATCCACACACGAAGAACGTTTGCAGGAACTGGGCATGGCTGGTCTAGTGAAGAAATGGACCAGGGGAGACAGGATAGCAGTCTTCCAATATTTGAGGGGCTGCCACAGAGAGGAGGGGGTCACGATATTTCCAAGGCACCTGACAGCCAGACAAGGAATAATGGATGGAAACTGAACAAGGAGAGATTCAACCTAGAAATAAGGAGGAACTTTCTGACCGTGAGAACAATCAACCCATGGAACAGAAGTTGCCTTTGAAAGTTGTGGCAGCTTCATGACTGGAGGCTTTCAAGAAGAGACTGGACTGCCATCTCTCAGAAATGGTGTAGAGTCTCCTGCTTGGGTGCGGGTGTTGGACTAGATGACCTACAAGGTCCCTTCCAACTTTGTCAATCTGTTAAATCCTGGATAAAATTTAGGACGGTTGATAAATTACCATAGCAATCTAAGCCCTCAAACACAGGAGACTGGACCATCTGAAGAGGCCTCATACAGATCTCCGTTATTTCTCTTTGGAAGCAAATGGTTGTCCAGTCTCGTGTGTCTCCAAGTTGGGGATTTTTACAAGGGAGACTCAGAAACATTTTGTTTGACATTATATTACAGTAAATAATACGATAGATGTGTAATACATAACTACAGGTCTATCTATGATGCAGCAGCAGGAGTATTTCCTGAGATACCCAAGTATATGGGTCATGTCCTTCTTCTGTTCAAAAAAATATGGGTCACATCTGTATTATGTGTCTCTTGATCATTAAAACACCTACCTAACACTTAAGCATTTTTTTAAAAAAAGAATGAGTAAGTTATTCATTACACAGAGTTTTGCCCAGGAATATCTTATCCATAGGAGGCTATCCAAAAGGGGTCAGGATCCCAATACTTTTGTGTCTCTTCATATGCAATCCAGACCTACTTAACTCTACCACTCATTTACCGTCTTCAAAGTTAGCCAACAGAACTGACATTTAAAGGCTTACCTGGAGAATGTCACACAATCTGCAGTCTTAACCAGCTTGATTTGGACGAATTAATATGGCTTGAGCATCCTCCTACTTTGGGGTGCACTCCTGTCATCAATAGTGAACAGAAGTCTAATTTTGCAAGCCCCCGGCTTCTGTCGTTTCCCTTGCAAGGGGAAAACTGGCAGGTTTCCCACTTCTTTGTGCATTTGCTCGCCCATACAACTCACACCCGCTCTGCTGCAGACTCTCTTCGGTACTGGCTTCCTCAGTGCTGTAGCACTATATCTCTGCTACTGCTTCCTCTCTGCCAGAAGAAAAGGAACTGAGCAGGTCCAAGCAGATCCCAGTTAAAGGGCCAGGACATCTGCATAACTCTGCTAACAGAGAGAAGAAGACAGCTAATTCTCAGCAAGTGCTAGTTTGCCTTTATTCAGATGATGAAGTATACCTGTCAGAATTAGGCCGAAACAAGTTAAAACCTAGAAAAATGAAATAGCTTCAGAGATATTGAAAAGGCAGATTATATCTCTCTGGATCAGAAATGGAGAAACATGTTTTTAGGCAGGAAAAAGACTCACTCTTAAACCCCCCACTTTTGTCAACGGGCCACTCTATGTCTTTGTCTATTCTACATAACGAAGATCTCCTCGCTTCAGCTCCAGGGTGATGGGATTAAGGCATGATAGGATTAGCCCTTTACCCATCCCACCACAGGGCACCTGGGAAGAAGCAATGCTCAACCAAACATGGACTCACAGCCTACAGAGTTGCCCCTGCATGGCCCCCTGGGAGTCTGACAACCAATCAGAATACAAGCTCAAGATCAAAGGCCAGAGAGGGCATAAAACCAGGGACTTTCAGCATATTGGTCTCTTTTTCTTCTTAACTCAACATCTTGTAGCATGTGATCCCCCTTTTCTGTTCAGGAGCTCAAGCCATGTGAGCCTGTCCACCATTAAACCATCTTTCCAAGAAGCCTCCATTTCCAGTGTCTTTTTCCTCACCCAGAAGGACGTTTCTTCCAACAAGAGAAACTCCCCACTCTCCTCCAAATTACAGGTAGTCCTCAACTTACCACCAGAATTGCTCCCAACAATTCGGTGGCTAAGCAAGACATTTGTTAAGTGAGCTTTGCCCCACTTTACAACCTTTCTTGCCACATTTGTTAAGTGAATCACACTGCAGTTGTTAAGTAAATATTGGTTTTTCTGACTTTGCTTGTTAGAAAGTTGCAAAAGGAGATCGTGTGAGCCCAGAACACAGCAACTGTCATAAATATGAGTCAATTGATCACATGACTGTAGGGAGGTTGTGTGATAAGCAGTCATAAGTCACTTTTTTTAGCTGCTGTAACTTTGAGCAGTCATTAAACAAATGGTTGTAAGTCAAGGACTATCTGACACAATTTGGACCCAAAGCCCAATTTTACCTCCAAGAAAGGTAGACCTTGTGTCTGGAATTGTCCATGCTGTTTTGTATAAAAGATGCAAAGTTGATTTACGTAACACCTTCCAGTGTAGTTTCTGCTAACTCAAGGAATAGCAGATAGCAATAGATCTTGGAACTGGAGTACACTCCAAAATGTTAAAAGGAGAGATCTAAGTAACGGGAGGCACTGCATACCAAACATTCTTCTGAAAACACGAATCTTATTTTCAACTTTATAGACAAGAGTCCTCTGATTCCTTATGATGTTGATCACTTTACTCCCCAGTTGACAGCTCAGTTTGAACAAGGGGAACTTGCAACTGCAGTCGGAAGTTGGAGTCTTGCAGTAACCAAAAAACGGTTTCCCACTCTTACAGGGTAATTATTCATGCACATCTATTGGTTCAATTTACTTTACTCGAAGTAATGAGTGTCAATATGTATGTATGTGAATGAATAGATAGACAGACAGACAGAGAGATGATGGATGGATGGATGGATGGATGGATGATAGGCAGGCAGACAGACAGCTAGGCAGGCAGGCAGGCAGGCAGGCAGAGCCACATCCTGTGCTAAGCACAGTGTCTGTATAGAAGTCTAATAATCTACTTCCTAGTAGAACTATGTTATTTTTTTTTCTCCCTTCAGGCTTCCTCTCCTTGAATGGAGGGTGAGCTAAAACATTAAAGCTTCTGTCTCACTTGGGAAAGACCTATTTGTGCTGCAAAATATCTGGACAACCACAAAACATTACAGAAAAATGGTGTGTCTGGCTGCCACCTGAAGCTTGCCAGGATTTTTGCAGCCAAAATATTATGGACCTGCTTAAACCATGACGCATCCAGTGCTGAAACTTCAACCCCTCCCATTGCTTATCTTGGTGGCTCCAGGCAGTTTCCTACATCCTGACTCCAGTCCTGGGGCCAAGCCAAGAGCAGTTGCCAGCATTAATAAAATACAAGAGGTAAATCACAAGAAGAGCATACTTTTTATTGAGGAAAACAAACCATTGCTACTGTCTTCTGTAAGTTGGACTTCAGCTGCCTGTACAGGCAGTCCTCAATTTACAACCTTTTGTTTAGTGACCATTTGAAGTTACAATGGCACTGAAAAAAAGTTATTTAGAACTGTTTTTGACCCTTACAATCTTTTTAGCAGCCCCATCGTCATGTGATCAAAATTCAGGTGCTCGGCAGCTGGTTCATATTTATGACCAGTGCTGTCTCCCAAGATCGTGTGATCATCTTTTGCGACCTTCTGACAAGCAAAGTCAAAATGGGGAAGCCAGGTTCACTTAACAACAGTGATAATAACTTATCAACTGCAGTGATTCACTTAACAACTGTGGCAGGAAAACTTGTAAAATGGGGCAAAACTCACTTAACAAATGTCTCAACAACAGAATGTTTGGGATCAATTGCAGCAGTAAGTCGAGGACTACCTGTATTGTATTTTAGCTGATGTCAGATAGAATAACTGACTTTTAGAATCTCTGCCTCCAGAATCTCTGCCTCCAGAAGTTGTGGGAGCTTCATCACTGGAAGCTTTGACGAGGAGGCTGGACAGCCATCTGTCAGAAATGGTATAGGGTGTCCTACTTGAGCAGGGGGTTGGACTAGATGACCTACAAGGTCCCTTCCAACTCAGTTATTCTCTTATTCTATAGTCGAGCTTGACTCTTGCATTACATGGGCAAGGTTAACCGCCAATTCTCATTTCTCAGGGTAGTTTACATTCCTGGCGATTTTGGGTTATCTTGGTTTCCCATTTCCTTGTAAATGAGGACATGTGACATAGCTGTATTTTTTGGAGTATAAGACGCACTCCCCCCTCCTAAAAGAGAGTGAAAATTTGGGTGTGTTTTATACATCAAATGTACCCCCCCACTTTTGACCTCCGCCTTCCAGCAATTTGCCTTGCAGCAAAGAGCCAGTTTCAGTTTCAGCACAGCAATGTCTCCCGACCATCAGCTGTTTCAGGCTGCAAGGATTGCCACAAGCTGTTTGCTTCAAGGAGGCAAATTGCTGGGAGGCAGAGGCAGTTTTTTTCCCTTATGCTAATTAGGCTAAACTGAAACTGAAACAGGCTGTTTGCTGCAAGGAGGTAAGTCAGTAATTATAAATGCTTATAAAATGTTCAAATTATTAGACTTATTTTTTAAAGACTGCTTTATTATTGTTCTAGACAACAACAAAATGAAGAAGCTTTTAAAAATAAATGCTTGATCTGAAGACGCCCAGTGCTATTGTAACTTCTGTTAAACAGAGAATAACCTATACTTCCAGAAAGCAACATCAATTTTAACAGCAACTGTACAAGTATAGTCTGAAATGTAACAGTATCCTGTTGTAGTATTAAGATAAGGCAGCTGAGTTAGACCCTGACTTAGTCATGTTTGGAGTAGATATATTTAAATAATCAGGAGTTAGTATGACTACATTTAAGAAAACTTTCTGGCATTCATATAATGTACATTTTTCCAATTTCTCCGTACCAGTTGGAATGGGATCCAGAACTCACTACTGGTCAGTACTGTTTACTGCTTGCTACAAGCAGGCAAATTGCTGGATGGCAGAGGCAGACTTCCCCCCCCTTGTTTTCCTCCCCAAAAGCTAGGTGCATCTTATACTTAGGAGTGTCGTATACTCCGAAAAATACGGTATTTGTGTGGGCTGTTATTTTGCTATTATCCCATATCTTGTTCAGTAGTATACTGAAATCTAAAAAATATAGAATGCAATCAAAATCGTAAAAAACAAAATCTGATAAAGTTACCAAGATACTTAAAAGCCCTGGATGAAGAGAGAAAGCTATAAAAATGTATCAGATTTCAGAGAAGTACTGCAGTTCTAGGCCAAATTCCATAGCATACCTATAAACCAGTATAGTATTGTGATGAAGATGCTGGCCTAGAAACCAGGAGATTGGGAATTCTAGCTTTCTTTAGGCAGGAAAGTTGGCTGAGTGACTTTGGGCTAGACAGTCTCTCTCAGCTCAAAATTACAGATAATCCTTGGTTTACAATCATTTGTTTAGTGACCGAAGTTACAACAGCATTGAAAAAAGTGACCTATGACTGTTTTATCGCACATTGCATCATCCCTGTGGTCATGTGATCAAAAGTCAGATGTTTGGCAACTGACATGTATTTAGGACAGTTGGGTTCTGGAATCATATGATCACCTTTTGCGACTTTCTGACAAGCAAAGTAATTGGGGGAAGCCACTTTAACAGATTAACAGAGTTGAACCTTTCATTTAATAATTGCGTTACTAACTAAACAACTGAAATGATTTGCTTAACAACCGGCAAAAAAGGTCGTAAAATGGGGCAAAGTGTCACTTAACAACTGTCTTGCTTTTGCAAATTAAAACTCTTTATTCCTATACATTTATATTGAGAATATGCAAATGTCATGGGATCGCGATCCAAAATTTTATCCCACAAAACATCAGCATTCTACTTTCTCAAACATTTTGAGGCCAAATCTGGAATTGTATATGTTGATTAAGTAATACATGGCCTGTCCAACAGCAGGGCATGAGTGTTCTCCATGGGTTTTTAATGTTCTGACGTTGCCCTAGCAACTCTAATCTTGCATGGAAATATTAAACAGTAGAAGGTGCAAAATGACAAGAATCTGTTAATCCACAGACTGCCCGAAGGGAAGAAGATGTTCTACTGGAAGGACATGACTTGCTGTCCCAAAGGTGCTTTCAAAAGGCAACTTGTCTTTTGTTGTTTTTCTTGTTTTTTTTCTTGTTTTTTAAACTAAAGAAGCTTCTATGATGAGAATTGAAATGTCTTCAAAAAAAAGGAAAGTAAGACCAGTTGCCTTTTGAAAAACACCTTTTGGAAGACCAATACTCAGTTCACTGAGGACTACTACAGACATAATATCAATTTCTGTGATAGTGTTTTAAGTATCAAATGTTAGTCTTGTACCAGTAAGTAAGAAAATACTCCAAATACTTCTTGTGGCCCACCAGCAGCCAGTGGATTTGGACAGTGAGGAGGTTAGGAGGATCCTGGGCCAGGGATCCTGGAGTCTGAGGAAGGCTCTGATGAGGGCTTTGTGTCGGAGGCAGAGAGGGGGCCAGGGCTGTATGCCAGTTATCAGTTGCCTTCAGATTCAGACATCAGTGAGGCAGAAGAACAGCTGGAGCCTGTTCCCGATGTGCGCATGTGCAGAGCTGCCAGGAGAAGGGAACAGCTGAGGAACAAGGGTCGAATTGGGAGTAAGGCCACAGGGGGATGATGAATGGCCCCTCCCAGAGGGAATAAAAGAGGAGTGAAAGAGGAATGGAGGTTGCAGGGGACAATAAGTTTGCTTAATTGGTTCATGATTCTTCAAGGCTCCTTGCCAAGTTTTGCAGATATTGATTGGCCTGGCAGCTCACCAAGCCAGATAAGGTCTGTGACTATAAATCCTCCCTTGAAAGACTTTGCTGGATGTGATTGAGAAGATTTCACAGTCAATTTATAAAATTGTTTTTTATTGGGACCAGGAGTTTACTTCAGGCCGTTGAGAAGCCTCTTTCAGAACAATACTAGCATAAAACCTGTACATCCAAGCAACCAAGTAATTCTGTTCCACACCAGGAAAACAATATTCTGAAAGTATAACGTTGGACAGTAACTCTCTTTCAGAAGAGAGACCACCAGCCTTACAGGGTTGTGAAAAACAGGGAGGAAAGATGACTACATAGGATTGCTGCAAAAAGTGATTTACGAAAATAAAGGGGTGATATAATCTTCATAACAAAACACAGGGCTTCATTCTCTTTAACACACAACAATAGGCAAAGTCTTAAAACTGGCAGAAAATGGATGGAACAGATGGTACGGGGGAAGAGGGGAAAGAGGGAAAAAAAGAGGAAAGAAGCAGGTTGGGAAAAGAACCAGGGACAACAATCTACAGCACCCAGTATTCAGGAGGACTCGCATCCAAGTACTAAATAGGCTTGACCCTACTTAGATTACAAAATCAGATGGGATCGGGTGCCCTTCCGACAGTCATAATAAATGCAACTAGTATTGCAGGAGGGTCATGGGCGGGACTGGGAGTGGTAAAAGCAGGGTTGCATTCTGTTTCCCAGGCTGCAAGTGGCACCAAAAGACTCAAAAAAGGTCAAAAGCCTAAAGCACCTGGTCTTGATGAAAACTGCACCGTCCCAGAGTTGTGCGATGGTCCTTGGTACTCTTCCCATCGGGCGTCCGACAGATAAAGTCAACGCGGCTGGCAGATTCGCTTAAAGACAGATGATTCACGTGTGAACGGCTGTAATTCTAGTCATCACTGTGGCAAAGATGCAATTCACTTCGCAAGCCCCCCCTTGCTTAGAAAGGGAAAGGTAGAGGTGAAGTGCCGTGGCAAATCAAGGGCTACCTGCCTATCTCAAAAGGAAGCTCGCAAGCTTTGACTGACTGGGCGGCCATGGAGTATTGCGGGAGGGGCACGGGAGGGTCTGGGTGTGTTAAAAGCAGGTTTGCGTTCTGTTTGCCAGGCTGCAAGTGGCACCAAAAGTCTCAAAAAAGGGCAGCAAAAAGGGGCAAAAGCCTACAGCACCCGGTATTCCCAGGCGGTCTCCCATCCAAGTACTAACCAGGCCTGACCCTGCTTAGCTTCCGAGATCAGACGGGATCAGGCGCTTTCAGGGTAGTATGGCCGTAGACAGCACTCAAGCTGCTTGCCGCTGCCTTTAAGCACCCAGCAGCGCCCCCTGTTCGAGCCCTCGTAGGGAATCCGACGCAGGCTCTCCTCCGATTGCCACAGGCCCATCCCTCCTCCTTTGCCTGCCGCTCAGCCTGTCTCTACCGTACACACCGGCTCCCTGCGTTCCGACGGAACATGCAGCTCAAATGCAGCTGCCAGACACTCTGCGCTTCAGGGCAGGCCGTTCCCGCTCTGGCCAAGCAGAGACAAAAGCCAGCTGCCAATCAGATCTTGATCACGGGAGCAGGCCGGCAGAAGGAGCGTGGAAGTCAAGTCATGACTTAAAACCTTTTCTCTCTCCTTGGAGGATTTCTTAGTTCTTTTCGCGTCGCCTATACGTTTGGGTTTTTGAAACCGTACTTTCACTTTCCAGAATTCATGTACATGTAAATAGGAATAGACACGTATAGGTCCACGCACAATTGCACATACAATATATACACAGCTAGCCCTTGACTCGAAACCGCTAATCCGGTGACAGTACAAATGCACCCCGGCACTGTAAAAAGGGTTGTATGACCGGTTTCCTCCCCACCTACGACCGTTGCAACTTCCCCACGGCCAGGTGATCCACATTCGGGGTACGGGCGACTGGCATGTCGTGATGAAAACTGCACCGTCCCAGAGTTGTGCGATGGTCCTTGGTACTCTTCCCATCGGGCGTCCGACAGATAAAGTCAACGCGGCTGGCAGATTCGCTTAAAGACAGATGATTCACGTGTGAACGGCTGTAATTCTAGTCATCACTGTGGCAAAGATGCAATTCACTTCGCAAGCCCCCCCTTGCTTAGAAAGGGAAAGGTAGAGGTGAAGTGCCGTGGCAAATCAAGGGCTACCTGCCTATCTCAAAAGGAAGCTCGCAAGCTTTGACTGACTGGGCGGCCATGGAGTATTGCGGGAGGGGCACGGGAGGGTCTGGATGTGTTAAAAGCAGGTTTGCGTTCTGTTTGCCAGGCTGCAAGTGGCACCAAAAGTCTCAAAAAAGGGCAGCAAAAAGGGGCAAAAGCCTACAGCACCCGGTATTCCCAGGCGGTCTCCCATCCAAGTACTAACCAGGCCTGACCCTGCTTAGCTTCCGAGATCAGACGGGATCGGGCGCTTTCAGGGTAGTATGGCCGTAGACAGCACTCAAGCTGCTTGCCGCTGCCTTTAAGCACCCAGCAGCGCCCCCTGTTCGAGCCCTCGTAGGGAATCCGACGCAGGCTCTCCTCCGATTGCCACAGGCCCATCCCTCCTCCTTTGCCTGCCGCTCAGCCTGTCTCTACCGTACACACAGGCTCCCTCCGTTCCGACGGAACATGCAGCTCAAATGCAGCTGCCAGACACTCTGCGCTTCAGGGCAGGCAGTTCCCGCTCTGGCCAAGCAGAGACAAAAGCCAGCTGCCAATCAGATCTTGATCACGGGAGCAGGCCGGCAGAAGGAGCGTGGAAGTCAAGTCATGACTTAAAACCTTTTCTCTCTCCTTGGAGGATTTCTTAGTTCTTTTCGCGTCGCCTATACGTTTGGGTTTTTGAAACCGTACTTTCACTTTCCAGAATTCATGTACATGTAAATAGGTAGAGACACGTATAGGTCCACGCACAATTGCACATACAATATATACACAGCTAGCCCTTGACTCGAAACCGCTAATCCGGTGACAGTACAAATGCACCCCGGGCACTGTAAAAAGGGTTGTATGACCGGTTTCCTCCCCACCTACGACCGTTGCAACTTCCCCACGGCCAGGTGATCCACATTCGGGGTACGGGCGACTGGCATGTCTTGATGAAAACTGCACCGTCCCAGAGTTGTGCGATGGTCCTTGGTACTCTTCCCATCGGGCGTCCGACAGATAAAGTCAACGCGGCTGGCAGATTCGCTTAAAGACAGATGATTCACGTGTGAACGGCTGTAATTCTAGTCATCACTGTGGCAAAGATACAATTCACTTCGCAAGCCCCCCCTTGCTTAGAAAGGGAAAGGTAGAGGTGAAGTGCCGTGGCAAATCAAGGGCTACCTGCCTATCTCAAAAGGAAGCTCGCAAGCTTTGACTGACTGGGCGGCCATGGAGTATTGCGGGAGGGGCACGGGAGGGTCTGGGTGTGTTAAAAGCAGGTTTGCGTTCTGTTTGCCAGGCTGCAAGTGGCACCAAAAGTCTCAAAAAAGGGCAGCAAAAAGGGGCAAAAGCCTACAGCACCCGGTATTCCCAGGCGGTCTCCCATCCAAGTACTAACCAGGCCTGACCCTGCTTAGCTTCCGAGATCAGACGGGATCGGGCGCTTTCAGGGTAGTATGGCCGTAGACAGCACTCAAGCTGCTTGCCGCTGCCTTTAAGCACCCAGCAGCGCCCCCTGTTCGAGCCCTCGTAGGGAATCCGACGCAGGCTCTCCTCCGATTGCCACAGGCCCATCCCTCCTCCTTTGCCTGCCGCTCAGCCTGTCTCTACCGTACACACCGGCTCCCTGCGTTCCGACGGAACATGCAGCTCAAATGCAGCTGCCACACACTCTGCGCTTCAGGGCAGGCCGTTCCCGCTCTGGCCAAGCAGAGACAAAAGCCAGCTGCCAATCAGATCTTGATCACGGGAGCAGGCCGGCAGAAGGAGCGTGGAAGTCAAGTCATGACTTAAAACCTTTTCTCTCTCCTTGGAGGATTTCTTAGTTCTTTTCGCGTCGCCTATACGTTTGGGTTTTTGAAACCGTACTTTCACTTTCCAGAATTCATGTACATGTAAATAGGTAGAGACACGTATAGGTCCACGCACAATTGCACATACAATATATACACAGCTAGCCCTTGACTCGAAACCGCTAATCCGGTGACAGTACAAATGCACCCCGGCACTGTAAAAAGGGTTGTATGACCGGTTTCCTCCCCACCTACGACCGTTGCAACTTCCCCACGGCCAGGTGATCCACATTCGGGGTACGGGCGACTGGCATGTCTTGATGAAAACTGCACCGTCCCAGAGTTGTGCGATGGTCCTTGGTACTCTTCCCATCGGGCGTCCGACAGATAAAGTCAACGCGGCTGGCAGATTCGCTTAAAGACAGATGATTCACGTGTGAACGGCTGTAATTCTAGTCATCACTGTGGCAAAGATGCAATTCACTTCGCAAGCCCCCCCTTGCTTAGAAAGGGAAAGGTAGAGGTGAAGTGCCGTGGCAAATCAAGGGCTACCTGCCTATCTCAAAAGGAAGCTCGCAAGCTTTGACTGACTGGGCGGCCATGGAGTATTGCGGGAGGGGCACGGGAGGGTCTGGGTGTGTTAAAAGCAGGTTTGCGTTCTGTTTGCCAGGCTGCAAGTGGCACCAAAAGTCTCAAAAAAGGGCAGCAAAAAGGGGCAAAAGCCTACAGCACCCGGTATTCCCAGGCGGTCTCCCATCCAAGTACTAACCAGGCCTGACCCTGCTTAGCTTCCGAGATCAGACGGGATCGGGCGCTTTCAGGGTAGTATGGCCGTAGACAGCACTCAAGCTGCTTGCCGCTGCCTTTAAGCACCCAGCAGCGCCCCCTGTTCGAGCCCTCGTAGGGAATCCGACGCAGGCTCTCCTCCGATTGCCACAGGCCCATCCCTCCTCCTTTGCCTGCCGCTCAGCCTGTCTCTACCGTACACACCGGCTCCCTGCGTTCCGACGGAACATGCAGCTCAAATGCAGCTGCCAGACACTCTGCCCTTCAGGGCAGGCCGTTCCCGCTCTGGCCAAGCAGAGACAAAAGCCAGCTGCCAATCAGATCTTGATCACGGGAGCAGGCCGGCAGAAGGAGCGTGGAAGTCAAGTCATGACTTAAAACCTTTTCTCTCTCCTTGGAGGATTTCTTAGTTCTTTTCGCGTCGCCTATACGTTTGGGTTTTTGAAACCGTACTTTCACTTTCCAGAATTCATGTACATGTAAATAGGTAGAGACACATATAGGTCCACGCACAATTGCACATACAATATATACACAGCTAGCCCTTGACTCGAAACCGCTAATCCGGTGACAGTACAAATGCACCCCGGCACTGTAAAAAGGGTTGTATGACCGGTTTCCTCCCCACCTACGACCTGTTGCAACTTCCCCACGGCCAGGTGATCCACATTCGGGGTACGGGCGACTGGCATGTCTTGATGAAAACTGCACCGTCCCAGAGTTGTGCGATGGTCCTTGGTACTCTTCCCATCGGGCGTCCGACAGATAAAGTCAACGCGGCTGGCAGATTCGCTTAAAGACAGATGATTCACGTGTGAACGGCTGTAATTCTAGTCATCACTGTGGCAAAGATGCAATTCACTTCGCAAGCCCCCCCTTGCTTAGAAAGGGAAAGGTAGAGGTGAAGTGCCGTGGCAAATCAAGGGCTACCTGCCTATCTCAAAAGGAAGCTCGCAAGCTTTGACTGACTGGGCGGCCATGGAGTATTGCGGGAGGGGCACGGGAGGGTCTGGGTGTGTTAAAAGCAGGGTTGCGTTCTGTTTGCCAGGCTGCAAGTGGCACCAAAAGTCTCAAAAAAGGGCAGCAAAAAGGGGCAAAAGCCTACAGCACCCGGTATTCCCAGGCGGTCTCCCATCCAAGTACTAACCAGGCCTGACCCTGCTTAGCTTCCGAGATCAGACGGGATCGGGCGCTTTCAGGGTAGTATGGCCGTAGACAGCACTCAAGCTGCTTGCCGCTGCCTTTAAGCACCCAGCAGCGCCCCCTGTTCGAGCCCTCGTAGGGAATCCGACGCAGGTTCTCCTCCGATTGCCACAGGCCCATCCCTCCTCCTTTGCCTGCCGCTCAACCTGTCTCTACCGTACACACAGGCTCCCTCCGTTCCGACGGAACATGCAGCTCAAATGCAGCTGCCAGACACTCTGCGCTTCAGGGCAGGCAGTTCCCGCTCTGGCCAAGCAGAGACAAAAGCCAGCTGCCAATCAGATCTTGATCACGGGAGCAGGCCGGCAGAAGGAGCGTGGAAGTCAAGTCATGACTTAAAACCTTTTCTCTCTCCTTGGAGGATTTCTTAGTTCTTTTCGCGTCGCCTATACGTTTGGGTTTTTGAAACCGTACTTTCACTTTCCAGAATTCATGTACATGTAAATAGGTAGAGACACGTATAGGTCCACGCACAATTGCACATACAATATATACACAGCTAGCCCTTGACTCGAAACCGCTAATCCGGTGACAGTACAAATGCACCCCGGCACTGTAAAAAGGGTTGTATGACCGGTTTCCTCCCCACCTACGACCGTTGCAACTTCCCCACGGCCAGGTGATCCACATTCGGGGTACGGGCGACTGGCATGTCTTGATGAAAACTGCACCGTCCCAGAGTTGTGCGATGGTCCTTGGTACTCTTCCCATCGGGCGTCCGACAGATAAAGTCAACGCGGCTGGCAGATTCGCTTAAAGACAGATGATTCACGTGTGAACGGCTGTAATTCTAGTCATCACTGTGGCAAAGATGCAATTCACTTCGCAAGCCCCCCCTTGCTTAGAAAGGGAAAGGTAGAGGTGAAGTGCCGTGGCAAATCAAGGGCTACCTGCCTATCTCAAAAGGAAGCTCGCAAGCTTTGACTGACTGGGCGGCCATGGAGTATTGCGGGAGGGGCACGGGAGGGTCTGGGTGTGTTAAAAGCAGGGTTGCGTTCTGTTTGCCAGGCTGCAAGTGGCACCAAAAGTCTCAAAAAAGGGCAGCAAAAAGGGGCAAAAGCCTACAGCACCCGGTATTCCCAGGCGGTCTCCCATCCAAGTACTAACCAGGCCTGACCCTGCTTAGCTTCCGAGATCAGACGGGATCGGGCGCTTTCAGGGTAGTATGGCCGTAGACAGCACTCAAGCTGCTTGCCGCTGCCTTTAAGCACCCAGCAGCGACCCCTGTTCGAGCCCTCGTAGGGAATCCGACGCAGGCTCTCCTCCGATTGCCACAGGCCCATCCCTCCTCCTTTGCCTGCCGCTCAGCCTGTCTCTACCGTACACACCGGCTCCCTGCGTTCCGACGGAACATGCAGCTCAAATGCAGCTGCCAGACACTCTGCGCTTCAGGGCAGGCCGTTCCCGCTCTGGCCAAGCAGAGACAAAAGCCAGCTGCCAATCAGATCTTGATCACGGGAGCAGGCCGGCAGAAGGAGCGTGGAAGTCAAGTCATGACTTAAAACCTTTTCTCTCTCCTTGGAGGATTTCTTAGTTCTTTTCGCGTCGCCTATACGTTTGGGTTTTTGAAACCGTACTTTCACTTTCCAGAATTCATGTACATGTAAATAGGTAGAGACACGTATAGGTCCACGCACAATTGCACATACAATATATACACAGCTAGCCCTTGACTCGAAACCGCTAATCCGGTGACAGTACAAATGCACCCCGGCACTGTAAAAAGGGTTGTATGACCGGTTTCCTCCCCACCTACGACCGTTGCAACTTCCCCACGGCCAGGTGATCCACATTCGGGGTACGGGCGACTGGCATGTCTTGATGAAAACTGCACCGTCCCAGAGTTGTGCGATGGTCCTTGGTACTCTTCCCATCGGGCGTCCGACAGATAAAGTCAACGCGGCTGGCAGATTCGCTTAAAGACAGATGATTCACGTGTGAACGGCTGTAATTCTAGTCATCACTGTGGCAAAGATGCAATTCACTTCGCAAGCCCCCCCTTGCTTAGAAAGGGAAAGGTAGAGGTGAAGTGCCGTGGCAAATCAAGGGCTACCTGCCTATCTCAAAAGGAAGCTCGCAAGCTTTGACTGACTGGGCGGCCATGGAGTATTGCGGGAGGGGCACGGGAGGGTCTGGGTGTGTTAAAAGCAGGTTTGCGTTCTGTTTGCCAGGCTGCAAGTGTCACCAAAAGTCTCAAAAAAGGGCAGCAAAAAGGGGCAAAAGCCTACAGCACCCGGTATTCCCAGGCGGTCTCCCATCCAAGTACTAACCAGGCCTGACCCTGCTTAGCTTCCGAGATCAGACGGGATCGGGCGCTTTCAGGGTAGTATGGCCGTAGACAGCACTCAAGCTGCTTGCCGCTGCCTTTAAGCACCCAGCAGCGCCCCCTGTTCGAGCCCTCGTAGGGAATCCGACGCAGGCTCTCCTCCGATTGCCACAGGCCCATCCCTCCTCCTTTGCCTGCCGCTCAGCCTGTCTCTACCGTACACACCGGCTCCCTGCGTTCCGACGGAACATGCAGCTCAAATGCAGCTGCCAGACACTCTGCGCTTCAGGGCAGGCCGTTCCCGCTCTGGCCAAGCAGAGACAAAAGCCAGCTGCCAATCAGATCTTGATCACGGGAGCAGGCCGGCAGAAGGAGCGTGGAAGTCAAGTCATGACTTAAAACCTTTTCTCTCTCCTTGGAGGATTTCTTAGTTCTTTTCGCGTCGCCTATACGTTTGGGTTTTTGAAACCGTACTTTCACTTTCCAGAATTCATGTACATGTAAATAGGTAGAGACACGTATAGGTCCACGCACAATTGCACATACAATATATACACAGCTAGCCCTTGACTCGAAACCGCTAATCCGGTGACAGTACAAATGCACCCCGGCACTGTAAAAAGGGTTGTATGACCGGTTTCCTCCCCACCTACGACCGTTGCAACTTCCCCACGGCCAGGTGATCCACATTCGGGGTACGGGCGACTGGCATGTCTTGATGAAAACTGCACCGTCCCAGAGTTGTGCGATGGTCCTTGGTACTCTTCCCATCGGGCGTCCGACAGATAAAGTCAACGCGGCTGGCAGATTCGCTTAAAGACAGATGATTCACGTGTGAACGGCTGTAATTCTAGTCATCACTGTGGCAAAGATGCAATTCACTTCGCAAGCCCCCCCTTGCTTAGAAAGGGAAAGGTAGAGGTGAAGTGCCGTGGCAAATCAAGGGCTACCTGCCTATCTCAAAAGGAAGCTCGCAAGCTTTGACTGACTGGGCGGCCATGGAGTATTGCGGGAGGGGCACGGGAGGGTCTGGGTGTGTTAAAAGCAGGGTTGCGTTCTGTTTGCCAGGCTGCAAGTGGCACCAAAAGTCTCAAAAAAGGGCAGCAAAAAGGGGCAAAAGCCTACAGCACCCGGTATTCCCAGGCGGTCTCCCATCCAAGTACTAACCAGGCCTGACCCTGCTTAGCTTCCGAGATCAGACGGGATCGGGCGCTTTCAGGGTAGTATGGCCGTAGACAGCACTCAAGCTGCTTGCCGCTGCCTTTAAGCACCCAGCAGCGCCCCCTGTTCGAGCCCTCGTAGGGAATCCGACGCAGGCTCTCCTCCGATTGCCACAGGCCCATCCCTCCTCCTTTGCCTGCCGCTCAGCCTGTCTCTACCGTACACACCGGCTCCCTGCGTTCCGACGGAACATGCAGCTCAAATGCAGCTGCCAGACACTCTGCCCTTCAGGGCAGGCCGTTCCCGCTCTGGCCAAGCAGAGACAAAAGCCAGCTGCCAATCAGATCTTGATCACGGGAGCAGGCCGGCAGAAGGAGCGTGGAAGTCAAGTCATGACTTAAAACCTTTTCTCTCTCCTTGGAGGATTTCTTAGTTCTTTTCGCGTCGCCTATACGTTTGGGTTTTTGAAACCGTACTTTCACTTTCCAGAATTCATGTACATGTAAATAGGTAGAGACACGTATAGGTCCACGCACAATTGCACATACAATATATACACAGCTAGCCCTTGACTCGAAACCGCTAATCCGGTGACAGTACAAATGCACCCCGGCACTGTAAAAAGGGTTGTATGACCGGTTTCCTCCCCACCTACGACCGTTGCAACTTCCCCACGGCCAGGTGATCCACATTCGGGGTACGGGCGACTGGCATGTCTTGATGAAAACTGCACCGTCCCAGAGTTGTGCGATGGTCCTTGGTACTCTTCCCATCGGGCGTCCGACAGATAAAGTCAACGCGGCTGGCAGATTCGCTTAAAGACAGATGATTCACGTGTGAACGGCTGTAATTCTAGTCATCACTGTGGCAAAGATGCAATTCACTTCGCAAGCCCCCCCTTGCTTAGAAAGGGAAAGGTAGAGGTGAAGTGCCGTGGCAAATCAAGGGCTACCTGCCTATCTCAAAAGGAAGCTCGCAAGCTTTGACTGACTGGGCGGCCATGGAGTATTGCGGGAGGGGCACGGGAGGGTCTGGGTGTGTTAAAAGCAGGGTTGCGTTCTGTTTGCCAGGCTGCAAGTGTCACCAAAAGTCTCAAAAAAGGGCAGCAAAAAGGGGCAAAAGCCTACAGCACCCGGTATTCCCAGGCGGTCTCCCATCCAAGTACTAACCAGGCCTGACCCTGCTTAGCTTCCGAGATCAGACGGGATCGGGCGCTTTCAGGGTAGTATGGCCGTAGACAGCACTCAAGCTGCTTGCCGCTGCCTTTAAGCACCCAGCAGCGCCCCCTGTTCGAGCCCTCGTAGGGAATCCGACGCAGGCTCTCCTCCGATTGCCACAGGCCCATCCCTCCTCCTTTGCCTGCCGCTCAGCCTGTCTCTACCGTACACACCGGCTCCCTGCGTTCCGACGGAACATGCAGCTCAAATGCAGCTGCCAGACACTCTGCCCTTCAGGGCAGGCCGTTCCCGCTCTGGCCAAGCAGAGACAAAAGCCAGCTGCCAATCAGATCTTGATCACGGGAGCAGGCCGGCAGAAGGAGCGTGGAAGTCAAGTCATGACTTAAAACCTTTTCTCTCTCCTTGGAGGATTTCTTAGTTCTTTTCGCGTCGCCTATACGTTTGGGTTTTTGAAACCGTACTTTCACTTTCCAGAATTCATGTACATGTAAATAGGTAGAGACACGTATAGGTCCACGCACAATTGCACATACAATATATACACAGCTAGCCCTTGACTCGAAACCGCTAATCCGGTGACAGTACAAATGCACCCCGGCACTGTAAAAAGGGTTGTATGACCGGTTTCCTCCCCACCTACGACCGTTGCAACTTCCCCACGGCCAGGTGATCCACATTCGGGGTACGGGCGACTGGCATGTCTTGATGAAAACTGCACCGTCCCAGAGTTGTGCGATGGTCCTTGGTACTCTTCCCATCGGGCGTCCGACAGATAAAGTCAACGCGGCTGGCAGATTCGCTTAAAGACAGATGATTCACGTGTGAACGGCTGTAATTCTAGTCATCACTGTGGCAAAGATGCAATTCACTTCGCAAGCCCCCCCTTGCTTAGAAAGGGAAAGGTAGAGGTGAAGTGCCGTGGCAAATCAAGGGCTACCTGCCTATCTCAAAAGGAAGCTCGCAAGCTTTGACTGACTGGGCGGCCATGGAGTATTGCGGGAGGGGCACGGGAGGGTCTGGGTGTGTTAAAAGCAGGGTTGCGTTCTGTTTGCCAGGCTGCAAGTGGCACCAAAAGTCTCAAAAAAGGGCAGCAAAAAGGGGCAAAAGCCTACAGCACCCGGTATTCCCAGGCGGTCTCCCATCCAAGTACTAACCAGGCCTGACCCTGCTTAGCTTCCGAGATCAGAC